>NW_019524615.1:246687-377084 GCF_002814215.2 Seriola lalandi dorsalis | reverse complement strand
ACCGGGGGGGGTGGGGGGCACTCGGACTCCTGCCCTCAGTTCTTTTTTCTTCTTAAAACCTGGCTATGGCCCTGCTGCCATAGCTCACAATAAAACTGTCAATGATATTTTTATGATTATTATTAATCTCATGTTGTGTGTGTGTGGTGTGTGTGTGTGTGTGTGTGTGTATATGTGTGTGTGCTTGCGTGCGTGAGAGAGAGAGAGAGAGAGAGAGAGAGAGAGAGAGAGAGAGAGAGATTAGGTCATCTTTTAAGACTGTTTAAACTTTCTTTTTTGATTTTAATAAACCCTCCTCTCTTCATCCCTACCTTTAAATTGTCTTGTCATGATGCGTGTCTTCGGTTCCATGTAAACCAACTTGTCATTCCGCCTCACATTTCTAGTCCCCCGGTTTCACCCCCCGATGAGCGGCGCGGTGCGTTCCTCCTTTCCCCCTCTGTGGCTCAGCCGTCTCCAGCCTGCCAGAGGATAGCAGTCGTGCTCCCAGTGGAAGATGGCGGTGGGGATGCTGTCTGGGGCTGGAGCAGAGCACTGGATTTGCACAAGAAGCGAACCCGGGTGGATATAAAGGAAAAAATGAACATATTTCCATCTCTTCTCCTCGAGGTCTGGACTCTTTTGGGGTTGTTTAAGTAGAGTCTGCTGCCGTTTTTCCGGCAGAAATCCGGGCTTCTCGTCGGGGATTCACAGACTATACACTGATAGCTCGGCGCATAGACAGGGTGGGAGTGAAAAGTGGACGAAAATGTCGGATACAAAGGTAAAAGTTGCAGTGAGAGTTCGGCCCATGAACCGCAGGGGTAAGTATTAAAACGACGATTTCTGTTTGCAAACTCGCATTTCTGTCTCCCTCGGATTCATGCTACATTATCATAAAGTTTTGATTTCTTCGCCATTGCTGCTTTCAGCTTGAGTTATGAGCCTGAAGTCAGACTTGAGTGCAGTTTAAACACAGTCAAAGAAGCCAGGATTTTACTTTTCACACCCCCGCATTCTGCTTCACTTTCCCAACAAACTTCTCTCTGCAGAAATTGAACTGAACACAAAATGTGTCGTGGATATGGAGGACAACCAAACAGTTCTTCACCCACCACCCTCAAATGCAAAAGGAGAGAACAGGTAAACAAAGATGAACTACTGCCAACAGTTTACATTTGCAATTATGTCTTTTAATACAACAGCAATATAGTGCAGTGAGCTTGTTGTAGTTAAAGCATCTTTTGCCTTAACGTGGTTAGTTTGAGTGCATGAGAGTAAAAAAACGTCTTTGCAGTACACAGATTATGGTCGCTCTGGGTGACTGGGAAATGCCTGAAAGTGAAAGAGCAGAAAAATATAGATTGCACTGTCACTGCAATACCCTTATCCCACCCTGGTTGTAATAGAGTTGCATCCAAGGTTACTATTTATTCTCTAACCTCCTGGTTACAAGTCAAATGACTGAAAAGTAGGATTAAAGCTGCACAACAAACTTTCCCTTGAATTCAAACTAAACACATTTGTTGACATAAATGCCAGTAAATAATTGCAGCGGATAAGAAGGAATGCTTAACTGCTGTTTCTGCTGAGGACATGATGTCTGCCACCCACCTGCTTGCAACATGATATTATGTTATGTAATTCATGTGAACTTTCCAATACTCATCATCTCAGCTCAATAATGATTACAACACTCTTATATTTTGCATGCCTGATGTTGTGTTTCAAGACGAAGAAAGGTGGCTGAGTGTGTCTGACACATAAAGACGCCTGTTAGACAGAATAGATTAATGTTGAGCCTCAGGGTATCACTGTTAATCTCCGGAGTCAGAGCTAATTTAAGTTATGTAGCGTTCAAAGTGGAGACCACATGGTGGCTGTATGAAATGGTGGGATGCTGCTCATTTTATCATGGCTAAAAGCGGAGAGGAGCATCCTCTAATGTTTCACACTCTGCCTGCACACTGAAGGTCAACAAATACGTTTCTGCTGGTTTGTGATCTGTCATGCTCGTGAGGAGTTGTCTGGAGTCGCACAACATGTAGGCTAATGATGTCTGCATGCTTGTGAAGTTGTTCAGATGTCATGCCTGTTAGCAACGGTCAGAGATGTTGCATTTCACCCATCGTAGATGAGCTAGTTTTCGGTTCGTTTGCTCTCCTCTGCTGTTGGTATCACACATGATTAGACAGCTGACCTCTTTACCCACAGGCGCAAATAAATCCAAAAGGATGCTCATTTAGGGGGAAAAAAAGCCTATTTGTTTTTCCCCTTTGATTTATCACTCTAATAATGTCTTTTTCAATTATATTAGATGAACAAACAACTGTTCAGGCCACAGTTAAAGTCCACAATGTGACTGCTGAAAGTGAAGTCATAGGAGGCAAATATGTGCCACAGTAAAGGCTTTTCTAATGGCCCTGATCCAGTCTTGTTAAAGTGTAACACTCTCTCTGCTATTCCATGTAACTAACAGTCAACATTAACTGCTCCCCCAGCAGCTCTGGTCCGCACATTAACCTGTGTTTAAAGTAATTATCAGAACAGAAATTGCAACACAATGGCGCCGTTCCAGGCAATTAAACAAATCATGCTCAAAGTTAACATGTGTGGAATAGGATACGCAACAATGGAACAAAAAAAAGCTGTTGTGGGTGAGAGGTCAGAGGAATGACAGTAGCTGTACACGGTGAGATTCACAGTGGCCACATCTCCACCAATTTCCCAGTGAGGTGATTCGTGTTTGGATCTTTCCACTACTACCTGTTGCCACGTTGTTGAGTGAGACACAAACACATTTCACATTTTCGATCAGCGGAAGTTTCCATATCAGATTTAAGATGTGGTATCAGTCGAGCAGAGATTCCTTTCATGGACTTAGAAATTGACAATGATTTCATCTTTTGCTGGATTCACTTTTGCTCTAACTGGGTTTATCCAGGGTCAGTTTTCAATCTGATTTCAAAATGTAAGTAATTATAATTCCCAAGGTAGTACATCATGTAACTCCACAGTGACTGTAGCCTTGGTTTTATTATGTCACATTTCTATTCTATAGTGTAGTCCAGGCATATAATTACTTGTTAACATTTCAGTGCTAGTGCTGTGTGTGTTTTGGGTCTCTGTGTTTAGGCTGCCATGGTTTTCTTAAAGCATATAATTTTCCTCTCTGCTGCTTGTGGAGCCACATGAGGGGATACCCTGATCACTAAGACTTTGCCTCGTTTTGAAAACACCTGTTCCTGTGTGTTGGAAATGTGTCAGATTTAGTGGGTATTAGCATGCCAAATATGGCCGCAGGGCCAAGATCATGGGAACTTTTTCTCTCTCATGGGAATGCTCAGGCGCAGCCTCAGGCAGGGAACAGCAGTAATAGATATTTTTATGTAGACACATCTGAAATGAATTGAACTCCTGTTGATTTCATAGGCTGTTGATTTTGAAATGCAGGATTTAACAATGGAGGAAATTGCATAACATATTTTAGATCTCAGTGAACCTCATTTACCCTGATAGTTTTGCTCAATACCTAAAAATACTAAACATGAGTGCAGTCTGATGAAATACAGAAATTATGTTCCTAGTGGGGTGAACTTTGAGCTAATACCATGATGGATCATTAATTAGACCCTGAAAATGTTCCAGATTGTGTCTGTGTTTTAATCAGGTTTTGCACAGACCACACAGAACCACAAAAACATGTAAGTCACGTGAAGAATTTGAAGAAATATAAGGGATTTCTTTTGATGGCTAAGCCTCATTCTTTGCATGGCTGAGCATTATAGCAACACTCGTGACCCTATCCCCCCCCACCCCTCCTCCCCTCCTCTCTTATTTCCCTGAGAAATTAACAATAATCTCAGTGGTGGGCAAATGAAACACGGATTTTGACTTCAGGGCGACAGGTTAAGTTTCCCAAGTTTCATCTTTCATCTGCCTATTAAGTTGGCACATATTGGAAATGGGAATCTGGGAAAGTAGTTTTGTTTTCACACGCCAATCTGCTCTCCTTTGGGGTTTAGACACAATGACTGTGGGGGTGGAGAGGCAGAGAAATACCTGAGGCTGCTGACTGCACAGGGGATGAGCCGTGGAGCATCATGACAAGAAAATACCCTTCCACTCACACAATGGGGCTGTATTACATCTATCATGCCCCAGCATGTCTGTCACCGACAATTGAATACAAAGCCATCGAGTCTTGTAAACTCTTTCTTATGCAAACCCCCTTCTTCAGTATCTTCCAGTCTAGATACACAGAGCTGTTGCAAAATCCAAAAGCTAATCACAACTAACTTTTTTAAAGAGGTTCACTAGAGTCTGGTTTATGTCAGAGGAAGGTGCTGTTAGTTGTTAATCTTTTATTGTAGCTTTTATTGTAGTTTTTAAAGATACGTATTTAACCAAAGATGTGACTCTGTAGGGATGAAAATATCACTTTCTCATCCCCCATGCTTCTGTAGTTCTGCAGTGCTGCATTTCAATATGATCCGTGAAAGCATGCCTCTGTGCGATACTGTCTGTAGCCAAGCTTGTAATTTCTGCTTTAATCTCGTCCTTATCACTAATGGTTCCAAAAGCTCAATTGGGTTTATCTCCACTTGGCTGTGTTATCTTGCTTACATGGGTATTGTAATCTGAATCCTATGGATAGGGGCTTCAATCGAGTCATCCAGCAGGAGGTTGCTACTTGCACTGTTCTTTCCTTCTATCTGAAATATTTTTGAATCATGTTCGGATATAACTGAGTGGTAAGGTCTTCCTTCCTTGTTAATTTTCTCACAACCTAAACAGCAAAGAAAGATATTCAACATGTTGTTAAGCCTGCTGTTTGAAGTATTTGTTTGACATTTTGGGAAATAAGATAATTTGCTTTTTTATTGCAGAATTAAATGAAAAAAATTGATACCATTCTCATATCTTTACAGTAAATATGAAGGTACAAGCAGCAGCTGGTTAGCTTAGCTTAGCACAGAGACTGGAAACAGAGGAATGTAGCTAGCCTTGCTCAGTCCAGTTGTAACAAAATTTGCCTACTAACATCTCAAAATTTTACTAATTAATTTAAAAGTTTAATGTGTAGTTTGCAAAAGCTGAAGTGTATTAATGTCAAGTTGCCGTTTACGAGTGGTTAAGTGCCAGACTATTTCTTGGCTGAGAGGAGTAACTTCCTGGATTCTCTGCTGGTTACCTGGAAACTACTTCCTGCCAAGAAAAAGTTAGGTACATAACCCTTCATTAAAAAAATATATGTGTTTATTATGTTAAGGTGAATTTTGTTACCTTTGGACAAAGCCAGGCTAGCTAGTTTCCCTGTTTCTAGTCTTTAACTAAGCTAAACAACTGTTGGCTGGAGCTTCATATTTACCATATAAACAGTTGTATCAGTCTTCTCCTCTAACTCTTCTCCCAAAATGTTGCCCTAGTCCTTTAAGTTTAGGTTGCATTTTTCACTAGTCTTCCCCTGGTGACTGCCAGAGACCAACCCAATGTGGTCAACATGTGTTTTTGTTGTGTGTTATGTGCTTTTTACCAATAGCCTCTAATGCTTTCTGATTGTTTGTTAACACTTATGATGCAGAGATGTAAAAGACACAAAGCCTCCCTCTTTTAAACGAAGGTGTTGAGTAGACCAGACAATTTTCTTTCAAGTTACATATGACCTCATGTCTTCATGCTTTCCAAAACGAGCCTTGACTAAATGACAATGCTGCCTTGTCCAGTGGGTGCCCTCAGGAATGTTCCCTTTTGTCTTTCCATTTTGTTCCCTATGTGTCAATAATCAACCTTTCCATTCAGTAAGATGTTGTTCTCAGAGTTAGTTGGCCTAAAATACACACAATCAGCCCAACTCTTCCCTTTAAGACTTAATTCAGGCATGCTATTAAGAGAAAGTGTAGTGTGTTGTTGATAAAAAGGATTGTATTCCCTCAAGGACTGTTCCCTGTTTGTTTAGAGGGTGGGACATTGTTTACATCTTGATACGGAATTGAGAAAAGATGGCGTCCTGCCTCTTTGTCAAGCCTGTGCCTCATTAATCTCAGATGTGGATTCTCATTCTGAGAGGACCCTATGTAAAAATCCTCTCTCAGACATTTCTTCCGTGGCCATTCTGGTTTTCCTTTTCACATGATTCTCTCAGATGAGGCCTTTTGAAGTTTTGAAGGCAGCTTGTTGTGTTTACATGAATTTAATTTCATGGTGGAATAGGTTTATTGTGGACTCTTCTTTCAGTCTCATCCAGGGGAAGTTGAGCCAGGCAACATTAACAAAAGCTTAAAAAAAAACAAGTTTTTGACTTGTGTCTTTCTGAAAAGCAATATTCTGCTCATTAGATTTAATTATTTTCAAGCATTAATTAGTGTAAAAATACATTTGGGCATATTTCCCTCTGCAATTAAAGGAGCTACATAGCCAACATTAGCTTTACTCGCCAAGAGCTGTCTCCAGTGGTGGAAAGCAACCTTCTGGTTTTGCTCCTATTTCAAAGACTTCTTTTCTTTTCTTTTTCTTGCACTGAGGTTAGCATGCTAACCAGCTAGCTCCATCCAGCCCGGTTGGCCCATCTCTGCACTTTGAAGAAGTAGTGCTTCTCAGAGGACATATTATAACCTCCTGTATTGTAAACACGACTATGGCTCAAGCTCTTGGCAAGACTGGGAAGTAAACAGCTGTTAATGCTAACATTGGCCATGTAGCAATAGCAAAACTTAACACAGAGCTCCTTTAATGACTTTTGTGGTATGTTTTGCACTTCATGAGCATGCTTGCTCTGGGTTTTGTTGTCTATTGTCCTTAGCAGCCAAATGCTAGAGCTATTCAAATAAGTGACATCTAGCAAACAGACAGGGTCAAAGGAGGTGTGACTTGGTAGTAAATGTGTCACTTCATTCCCCCTGGGGAGGAAGCTTTACCATATTGAACAAATTGATGAACTTCAGTTCTTTCTGGCTTGCTTGTTGCCTTTGAAACTAACCAGATTTAAGGCGTTAGAGCAGATGTGGTCACTATCCCTCTCTGCATTTTAGCATGCATACACACACAGTTGGCCCACAACCTGCTGACCCAGCTCATCACACAGTGGTGTCAGAAATGCCAGAGATGATTAAATTAGCCCCTGTCTGCATCATATGTTGTGTTGTTAACATTTGTTATGGAAACTTCGAGGTCCCACGCAGGCGTCGGTATGAGCATCATGTGCACTGCTGATGGCAGAGCTGTTCATTAAGGCTGTTTTTGAGATCCTGAGTTTGGCTTTCACATTGGAACTTTGACTCATGAGTTTGGTAGGTTGTCTCGCTTCTATGTTCACTGCTGTTGCTTAGCGACTGGTGTTGCCAAGATACAGAAAAGTCTTAGAGTTATGTTGATGATCTAATGAACGATGTCCTCCAGCCACACCAAATATTTTCTTAGGGAAGCTAATTTTAGCATTTACAACAATGATCCATGGAGGCATTAGTTTCAGATTTAAATAGCCAAGACTCTTGCAGTGGGGAAATTTAAGTACATTTACTCAAGTACTGTACTTAAGCACAATTTTGTGGTATTTGCACTTGCACTTTTGTACTACTTGGTATTTCTACTCCACTACAATTCCATGGAAAATAATGAACTTTTTACTCCACTACATTTATCTGACAGGTGTACTAGTTACTTTTCAGATTAAAATGGTACATAGAAAGCTTATAAAACACAACACTCTTAAAAATTTAATCAGTGTTTCTCAACCATTTGGGCTCGTGACCCCCACTTTCATTTAGATTATTAAGTATTTCACACAAAAAACAAAGATAAAAGTCTAAAAAATGAAAACAGATTTTTGTGTCAGAAAATTGTTTTTTCTCCTTTCCTCCACCATTAATCGTCACCCATCCCCTGAGTTTCATCTTGTGACCCTTTGGAGGAGCCTGACACCCAGGTTGGGAACCACTGAACTATGCATAACTGTATATAAAGTATTTAAAGTTAGCTCCACTTGGACCTGTTACAACAACTACAACTATTTTTAACTAAAACTAAAATTTGTATTTTTACTTATAAAACCTGAGGTAAATTTAGCTGGTAATAGTTCTCTACATTTCTAAAGTAGAATTTTAATGTTGGACTTGTAATAAGAGTATTTTAAATTGTGGTATTGGTACTTTTACTTAAGTAAAGGATCTGAGTATTTCTTCCACCACTGTTATGTAATAGAGCTGAAGAAGTTCCAGAAATTGTTTGTGTAACAAGAGTGAGAGTTAGCTGTCTCAGTAGCTTGGATCGGTCCTGTAGGTCTGTTTCTATCATCAGCCAGCCATCTTCCTTCAGTGCTGTCATGGAAATACTTTTGAATGTCATGCATGTAAACGTCTGCCTTCAACCGTTTGCCATGTTTACATGTGGATCACTCATGCTAATAAAAGCCTGGTCAGTGCTTCCTTGAAATCATCTTCAGTGTAATTGGTCAGAAAAGACCCTCCCCCCCCTCTACTGTAACCCTGCTTGGCATTTTCCTGTCTCCCCTGTGTGTCTGTCTGTGCAGCAGGGTGACCTCTGCTTTGAGTGGGTGTTCTGTTCTAAACATACTGGAAGACCATCTGAAATGTTAGCTTGTAGCCTGTCAGAGCACAGTGCGCTGTAATCCAACACTTACAGATATACACACACACACACACACACACACAGACACAGCTCTGGATGTCATGTTTGGCTCCGGAGCTTGTTGAATTGTGATAGTCTGAAGCAGATCAACAGCCAAACAGGGGAAAGAGTCATCTGTGTGGTTAAATGCAGGTTAAACTGTGGGGGAGGCATAGTTTTAGCAACAGATCAGGAAGAGGAATTTTAATCTCTGAGGGGTGTGCCTGAAAAAAATATGTTTGTGAGCGCCTATGTGCACAGGACAAATGCATGTCATAAATGTCATCTCAATGGGGGGTGTACCTCCTCCATGTGATTTACATATCCCATTTGAGCATCAGGATTATGTCATCAGAAACTCTTGCAAAGCCTGCTAAATCACACTGATGAGTCTGACAGTATATCCCTTGTGCAATGGCAAATATGAAGCTAAAGCATGTGCATTTCTAGATTTAGTTTTATTTATTGTCATCATGATTTGAAACTCTTTCTGGGGTCATTTCAGATTATAACACTGCTTTCATCATATTTAGTAGCTAATTCAAACCAGTCTGTCAGTTCAAATGATGTCAGAATAGATTAAATGATACCAAAATTTGAAATATCCATTTGTTTGATACTTCTGTGAGATTGGGCATCCAATGTCATTTTTTAAAATTGTAGATAGATGCTTCAGTGGAAAGATGATACAATAGATTAATCTGGTGTGTTGCCTACTGGGCTAGAAGACTGCAGTTTTCATTGGCATAATAACCCAGTGGCCTTAATCCTGCTCCATAACCACAGGGGGATTCCACTGCTGCTCTCCCACTCTTTATACCTTCCTTTTGGGCATCAGCACGTGCAAGGATCTGATCTGGAAAACACAGGAAGATGTCATGATCTCACCAGTCATGTGCGAGCTGACTGTATCTGACCCGCAACAATGAATAAAAATAAAACATCACAGTCTGGCTCTGATGAGGTATTTCTTACTAAAACTGATAAAAGACAAAGGATTTTCTAAGGAAGATCAAAATGTGCTCCTTTAATCTGTCTGCCGCGACAAAATCAGAAGAGAGTTGGAAAATCATAGTAGTGTGTGAGGCCAATTTCCATCCTCAGCCAAGTTGAAGTCATTCATGAGCGCTTTGGCATCAGGTAGCTGGAGGCGTGGGAGCCTAAGCGTGCCCCTTGATGACACGCACATTAATGCACACACAACCACCCCCCAATAGGACTTATAGACTGCGCCCTCGCCCTGCTGGGGCTGCGGTGTCCGCCTGCATCTGCCTCTGGGGGGGGGGGTCTGATGCTATCTGGCACTTCTGTGCCATACATGTGTGTCATACATTTGTTCTGTATAACCACAACACAGCCTTTAATAAGCCCTCAAGCAATGACTCGACATAAATAGTCAATATTAAGCAAATGGCCTGCAGGATTCATGCTTGAGTCAGAACTGGAGCTGTACTTTGAAACATTTGTGACCATGCTGCCTGTGGTGGCATAAGTACATTGTTATTATGGCAAATGAATATCAGTAGAATATTGCTACATTGATTATATAATTCATTTTGTTGAACATAGTTACGACATTGATTGAAGATGCAGAAAGTGCAATAAAATGGTTTTGTTTTCCAAATGAGCAAATTATATAGAACATGATATCTAAGAAAATACAGGATTTTTGCAATATAACAAATGTTACAACTTTCCTCTAAATAATTAAGGATTTATGCAACCAAATGTAAGTTATAGACTCAGACAGGACATTGCTTCTTCAAGCAAGGTATACAGATTTCTGGGGAGATTAAAGAGATTATGCCCAAGGCAGGGTGGGAGAACTGGAGCCTAATGTTCTTGAACTTATTGAGGGGGAGGTCTTAACATTGTGATGGGAGGAGGAGGAAAGGGAAGAGTCTTTCACATTGAATTCAAGTCTGAAATTCAGCCGGTGAATGAAATGAATTTCTTCTCAGACTTTGTGAGGAAATGATGGTCTGTGAAAATCCAAAATATAACCACATGGAAACAGTTCCCCCCATTGTCCTGTTCAGCATTCCTAGCATACCAGATTTGGTTGTGTATACTGTACATACAGTAAATTGAACAGTGATGAGAGCCACCATCCAACCACTGCAGTTACTGCTTAGATTCTCTTGTAGATGCAGAGATTTTAGACTGCACAGATTTCATAACTGCATGTCTTTTGTCTCTGTGTTTAATGTGTTTTTGTCTCTGTATTTAATGAGTGTGTGTGTGTCTGTGTGTCTGGCTCTTTGTTTCCGGTCTTGTGACTGCTGTCCCTTTGTTCTCAGTAGGGATACATCTGTTCTCTGTCTTTACCCCTTTCTCATTCTTCACAAGGTTGTAGCTGCTGTGTGTCTAGTTGTTATCATAACTCTCCCATGTGTGTCTTTCATCTTTGACATCTGCACTTTGTAGCAACACTGAAGCTTGAGGAATGAGATCTTTTTATACTTCTCAAGTTACCATGCATTGGGACCTGATCAGTAGTCCTCTTAGTCTGCCCTTAGGAAGTCTTATATCTGTGCTCCCTGCTGTCTGATGCTGATCCATATCTCACACTGTAGCTCCTCATGACCATCCCCTCCGTGCGCTGCATTATGGAGGGACAGACCAGAGGATGGGGCCCTGCCGCAGTCTTTGTCTGCTCTGATTGAGACTCTGTCTCAGTGGTTGTCAGTGGCCCAGATTCAGATTCAGGGTGTGAACCCAAACGAGGCCCTCTTCCTTTTACCCCTCTGCCCATTCACTTTCTTTCTGTCCTTCATCATAATGAGCCTGAGCTCAGTTAATGGCTCTCAGATGAGAATATCACAGCTCTTCGGTGGAAAGCAGTCCTACTCTGCTCCTTTGGGAATCATATTGTCTTTTTTAAAAGAAAATTTCCTAAGAAAACATAACAGCAGCACACATTTACAACGATGGAAAAAAGCACAAAAGATTAGTGTGGATATTGTTGTGCAGCGCTGTGACTGTGCTGTTGTTGGTGACTCAGCTCAGTTTGTGTGAGACACTTTGGTGCAGTGTTTCAGTCTTCCTAAAGCAGTCCCACCCTGTATTAGTTACTGCGTGAAGGTGATGTCCACCTCTGTGTCTGTGCCAGGAGACGGCTGCGGGGGGGACTCGCTGACTGTTGAAGGACATGACTGTGGCAGATATAGAAGCACTAGGGTGGCGCATGTGTTGTACTGCATCATCAAACTACAACATGCGTGTCCAAAAACAGTCCTAATATCTTTGCAGTACACTATAATGGCTGGAACTTTATGTGGAGCTTATAGTTATAGTCTTTCTACTTTGGGGAATTCCCTCTTCAGTTAAGAGAATAATCCGACATAATTTAGGGCCATATACATACTATCCTTTTGTCTTTAGTTCCGGCAGCTGGTAATGCTGAGTGCAGCTTCCCCAACCTGGCCTCCCTGTTAAATCCACAGGCATAAGAGCTATTTACTCAACAGAGTCAGTGGGACATTGAATCCTAAATCTCTTCCCTTCCTCACGCTCCACTGGCCCAATTATGAACCCAATCACAGCAGCACCTACCACCAGGACACTGGCCACTGTGTGGAAGTGAATAAATGAGTGAATAAATGAGCGAAAGAGTGAATGAAAAAGTCACAATAGGAATTTTGAAATACAGAAAGTTAGGAAGGAGTCTGAAGTTTCAAAAAAAAAAAAATGAAGCAGTTTTGGTTTCAGTGCAGATACTTCAGTTGAAAAGAGTTGCTTGTGTCAACACAGACAATGGGAGGTTTCCTATTGTGTCAGTTGCAGCTGCATTTTACTGAGTGTGAACATGCTCTGACTGTTAAACTGTATCAACGCTAACCATGTTCCTTCTCCTTCTCTCTGTCTTTTCCCCTGGTTCACCCGTGGGTTTCTGCTGTTTATGATGGACTGTCCTTCTCATTCAACAGGAAACAACCTAAGGTATGTACACTTCATCTGTCTCTGTTGTAACGCTAAAAAAAACTGGCGTGGATCAACAGAGCTGACGTGCAATGTCTGCATAAACAGTCAGAAGTTATTTTAGTGCAAGTAGCCATTTGTAATGACCTCTCACTCCCTGTGCTGGCATGACAGATACCAAAATAATCCTGTGTCTGGATGTGGCACAGGCAACACTATTCCCCTGAGGCTCTCAGAGGCATCCTGCACAGGTCCACTGTTGTCTATCTACTGTCGTGGCGTTGTTTCTAGGGACGTGATTGAGAGTGTTTCAGCAGTTTGGTTGGTCAGCAGGAGCCGGATGGATGTCCGTGTGAATGTGTCAGTGCTCTAAGATCTTGTGAACACCCACAAAGGTTCTACAATGAGAGAGGGATGAGCGCGGACACTGGGGTAGTGTGTGTGCGCATTCAAAGCTGCATTGTTGGAGTGCCCCCCCACCTCCCCCCTTGACAACACGCTGGTGACTAGCTCAAAGATGTTTCACACACCAGGGACAGGCTTTGTACCCAGTACACTCGGCGGCTGATGGAACCAGAGAGCGTTAGCATGGGCCACGGGCATGCATGGTCCCTGGGGCCCGTGAACCTGAGTTACCCTGTAATATCCCTCAGCTAGACGAGCACGTGGCTGTCTGCTAAGTTATAGTGGCACTCAAATCAGTCTCCCCGCATTCTAAAGGGTAAACAGACGCTGCAGTCCAATCACGTTTGACCAGTTTTCATCCTAGAAATGACAAAAAGGGCTTTGTGCTTTTAAGCTTCATCATTATTTGTACTGCTGATTAATAGTAATTGTCCAATCAAGAACAATTTGTTGCGCAGTCACACCCTCAGGCTGGAGAGAAGCAGAGCAGAGGAGATTGAAGCCCTAGTTACCAAACCAGCTCTAATTGAGAATGATGGCACTTTTGTTCCTTTGAATGGCACCCACTCACTTGTCTGAAGTCACTAGAGGAGGTCTTGCTTTCAAAGCATTCAGTGATCTCAGTGCTTCCCATGCTGACGGTGCAACCAGTGGTTCCCTGGCCAATAGCCCTTATTATGATTAGAAGGGAGTTCAATTATTTCGGGGTATTTGTGCTGGGGAAAAATGCTTTGGCAGCGCAGCAGCAGTGCACTGAAAGCCAGGAGTAGTAACATGTGCTGCACTGCTGAGCGTGATTTGAAGGATGACAGAGCTGTAGCAATTGTGTTTTGTATCTTGGAGGAAATCTTAAAAAGAGAAGTGGCTGAACTTGGATAAAAATAGAAGTTTTGTCCTTCGCCAGGACATGTAGCAATAACAATGAGTTGCAGACAAACAGCACAAGAAAAATAACAGAAAATATGGCACAAAATCACAAGTAGATAGAGGTTCAATTATAAATCAAGAATGACTTTACAGTCAGGTAAAGATTTTATCCTAGAAACAACCTAAAAAAACAACCCAAGAGCTGTCTACAACTATGGAAAACACTAAGACCAATTCAAAAGAAAACACATCAAGAAAGAGTTCACTCTCTCCCTGCAGCAAAAACTTTTTACTCTAATTTTAGATCTAACTGAAGAAGATTCCACATAAATGTTCTACTGTTTCATTTTACTGAATTCAGTGTAGACTTTGGGAAGTTACATCTCTCATATCTGCCCCAAAAATATATATCAGTGAATATTGTGCTCCAAAGTGCTGTTAAAATCCACTTAACTTAAACTTAAAGTTATGGTCAAAATCAGTAATTACTGTAATGACCTTTGAATCAACATGATGAAATCTCAGTGAAGAGTTGCAACAAGTCAGAGAGTATTAAATATGACAGATATTATTGCAGTTACTTCAGAGAGAAATTTAAGAGGAACATTAGAGCACATAGGCGTTCAAGTGAATACAGTAACAGGAGCTGCTCTGTCTGTGAGGAGTGGGGGGTCCTTGGTAAATGAGGCCACTGGTCTTTTCCCACAGAGCATCCTCTCTGTGTGTTATCCATCCAGAGCTGATGCAGGTGCCTGGGGAACACAAAGACTCTCTGCTGCCGAAGTCTGTGTTGTGAGACCCAGCGCTGAGGGCTCAGAGCCAGCCTCCACCACCAGCAACAGCCCCGTTTCCTTGGAGACGAAGGTCATCGGGTGCTGGAATTTCTTCTGGGGAGCGCTGACCCTGATTTATGAATTCATTTAACTCCAGCCACTATGACAAAACATGGGGCAGCTAACAGTGGATTTGTGCAGACAATCATGGCGCGGCCCTAACGAGCATTACCTCCAACAACGGTACTTAGGTTAGACTTCATCTCCCTCTCTCAGACAAGCTCGGTCCTGCTGATTTACTGCAGGGTGGCATGGTAAAGCACAATAAGCCTTTTTTTTGTAGAAGGAGAGGTGAGACCACGACTAAAAAAAGTGTTGTACTGTACATGCTTGGGCAGGTGTGAGAGGCGTGTGTGTGTTTACACTCCCTGTGCCGTCTCCTCTGCAGGTGTTCGCTTTTGACCACTGTTTCTGGTCCATGGATGAGTCCAACGTTCCCAAATATGCTGGTGAGTCATAAATACTGAAACTGATCCTTCACTCATCACCAAAGAACTAAAATCATGCCCCATGTAAGAACCTGCTGAGCTTTGTGTAATAATAGTGCAGGAAAACTCCCAACTTGATGGGAAGCTGTTTTTGCATCATGCAAAGCAAAGTGCAGTGTGGGTGTATATACACAGTGATTTGCATTTTGAATACATTAAAATATATAAACAAGGCGGTTGTTTTTGTATTGTCTCAAAACAATAAAATCATCATGCAGTTTAGTTCCATATACTTTAAGATATGACACACTTGTATTTGTCACACGTACAACAAATAGTAATATGAATACTGCAGATTGTTCTCATTTGCATTTCATGTTGAGCTTTAGCAACTAATCTACTTCTCATGCATCCGCTCACATGGTAAATTCAGTGTCTTCAGCTTCCATTCATTTCTCTATTGAGTTTGGCACAGAGGAGGTTACAGCTTCAGTTTTTTGTAACATCTATAGAAAAGAGTCCGAGGCAGATTTACATAATACATTATGCTCGTCATAGCGCTCTCATTTTGTGATGGGGATGTAATGCATACATCTGCTTTGTGCTGAACCGACAAGGCAATCTGGTCAGTGAAGGGCTGCCTCGAGGGCCCGGGCCAAGGCTTTATTTAGCTCATTAAACAGCTGTCCCATTCAGTAGGAGCACGACTGTGAGCAACACAAGAGATTTCTCAACACAGCCCGGCATTTTCCACACGACCAGACAGGAATCTGTCACCTTTCATGAATCTTGGTTTCTTGTTTGGTAGCCTTCGCTGATATATTTCTTTGTACTGTACTGATTATTGAGGAAGACAGACAGATAGGAGCAGATAATAAAACTTTTGTAACTGAATGTTTTTTCTGTTTACCATAATCTCCATGGTGACTGATTCTTTGTCTAAAAAGGTCAAGAGGTGGTGTTCAAGTGCCTTGGAGAGGGAATACTTGAAAATGCATTCCAGGGATATAATGCCTGCATATTTGCCTATGGACAAACAGGTAACTGAAAATCCACATGTAACCTCCACTGAATCACTTCTTCTTTTTTTGCTAAATCCATTAAACCATGCAGTCTTTAAATTATTTATAAATTATGAATTGCCTCTTTTACACTCAAAGTTAAGTCTCTAAGTACATTTGCAGGCCAAATTGTCTCCAGATGTGCAGAAGTTTAAAAGAACAGGAAGATTTGTATTTGTGATCACACTGGTGAATCACTTAACTCATATCCTTCCTCACCCTGGAACAAATTAGTTTCTTCTTTATCCCTCTTCCTGTCTTAGAGGGGAAACACTAAGGAGACACACCTATTTAATTGTTTGAAGAGAGGAGCACAAATATTGCAGCTCCCTGCCAGTTACATGATGTTTGGAAAAAAAAAAAAAAAAGTATTGTACGTGCTTAAAACAACACTTAAGTCATGCAGGGAACCACATACACACGTGGCGTTTGATTTGGCATTTCTAAGCCACACTAGCAGCTCTAGGAATGGAAAATTAAGTTTCATCATAATTGAAGCGCTGTACTGTATTGCCTTCTCTCTGTGGGGGATACAATTATGTGTAACTCTGCTGCATCCATCCAGGTTCAGGCAAGTCCTTTTCCATGATGGGGAACGGGGAGCAGCCGGGTTTAATCCCTCGACTCTGCTGCTCGCTGTTTGAGAGGGTCCACAGGGAGGAAAATGAGGCTCATACTTTTAAGGTGGAGGTGTCTTACATGGAGATCTACAATGAGAAGGTCCGCGACCTGCTGGATCCCAAAGGGTGAGTCTGATTTGTGCTATTGTACTTTTTCCTCAGAATAAGCGCGCGTGACGTGTATCAGCTCACTGAATTGAATGAGTTAATGTTGCTTTGCGAATGCTTTTGACCTGTAGTGACAGCAGCAACTCGTCGTCACACCAACTGTGTCATTTCCTCATAGTCTCGGTTTACTCCGACTCCAGCACGAGCAGTGACCTCTCCGTCAGCTCCCACTTTGTGCTGCTTTGCATGTCTGTTTATAGCTCTGTTGTGTCTAGTAGCCTGAATGGGGGACGGGGACAGAATGATGTGAGTAGGTAGCTCAACCCAGTCATTTCCTGCAGAGCAGCGGCCAGCGTCGTCCTCTGACACTGCTGTGTTCTTTGCCTTCCATGGTCTGATGTGGGTTGGCAGACAGACTGCAGGGGAGGGCGAGCTGTGAAAGAGTGTGTTTCAGGGACATCTGTTTGTGAAGCTGGGAGCAGGAGAGCGGTCAGAGCTGCCTGTGAGCCCGAGCTCCAGAGACGGACTACAGTGCAGTGCTCTGTGTGCTGCAGATGTCGGAAGATGCAGGCGGACCCAATTACGATGGCAACTTCCTCTCGCTTGTAGTACAAGCCTCACACTCTCTTGATCTGCCGTTGTATCTGTCTCTGGGATTTTTGGGATGAAACATTAGCTGTGGTATAGACATGTGATATAGAAACTCCCACTGTGAGTTGGTAGCTGCTCTTTCTAGTGGTTTTATCCTCTTGTTTGCTGCAGTGGGTGGTAGATTACTAGACTGGAAGCTCTCTGCCAACCTCAGCCGTTCTGTAGCCATGGAGAGGGATTCAGTGACTCTTTCTGATCTATAGGATTTCTCCTCAACACCTGGCAGACAGCCAGGTGAAGATGAGCCTCAGTTTACTCACCTGCACCATCTAGTGAGACTCCCATCTACCCATAGTTTGACTCTGTTACACGGCGTATGTATTTCATTAGGAGGTAATTCACATTTTGATCAGGAAATTCTCTCATACAAGACCAAAACCAACAATAGACAGTTCCCACGTAGTCTCGTCGCTCTCTGTGCCATAGACCTCCACTGTTTTCCAAAAGCACATCAGTGAGCCACACTATTGGCCCACGGAAACATCTTACAACAAAAAAATGTAACTCGGCGTCAAACACCCGTTAACATTTTATTGCTGCTCCTCGTTGATGGAGAGTTATTTCGACAGTGCACGACAGCCATTCCATTCATTTAGTAGCACAGCATAGAAAAAACTACACAACAAGTGAAATATTTATGCTGTCAACATTTTTCTGGAATAGCATTGTTACCAAATAATAATAGGAGGCTGTTTCTAATTTTCCAGCAATGAATTTGAATTCATGTTCCCAGATAGAGGAAAAATTAGTCATATAAGCTTCTATTCATTTAAGTTTCATTCATTCTGATCGAGCTGCCAAGGTCAGACGATGCGTTTTCAGCTTCTCCAAAAAGAGAATATGTTGAGCTGACATGATTTCAAGGAAGGATTGCAGGGAAAGGACTTCAGAGAAAGAGGAATGTCAAATCAAGTGTGCATTATAAAACAAATTTGTCTTCATTCTTTCTTTTTGCACGTATGTATGTCCCTAATTGAAAATAGTAAGAATGTCCTCCCTGTTTCTTTCTTCTCTTTCTCTTACACATTGTGTTGCCTCTTCTCTGTCTTTCAAGGAGCCGACAGTCCCTAAAAGTTCGGGAACACAAAGTCCTGGGTCCATACGTGGATGGCCTGTCTCAGCTGGCTGTGACCAGCTTTGAGGTGCGTCTTTCACCCTTCTTCCATCGCACCGCCACCGGAGGCGAGGCTGAATCCACCCTGTATCACTGACCAACGTGCCTCATGTTTCACGTACACATTGACATGATTTATAGCACCCAGTAGGAATGACTGTATGTCACCTCCCTGGTTGTCAAGTCATTGATTTAAATTTGCAATAAAGAGCAGAAACTGTAACAACACATATTCCTGATAGGAATGTAGTCACGGGGTTTTGTGTAGCTGACATGCCAATCCTTGGCAGGGCCTTCCTTAATTAAGTTTAAACATCTCTGCCCTGTTCCTCTGTGTTCCTCTGGTCTGCCTGATATTGGTGCAGTGTATTTCCCATAGCCTTGGCTCACTGCCTGCTGTGACCCAGCTCAATCACATGGCACACAGCCGTATGCGAATACCACCTGACTTTGCTGGAATCATAATGTCGCCTTTGCAAGTTTTTCCAGTGAAACGTGTTCAAATTATATCCCTCTTTTCAAAGTCTCATAGAGCAAATTACATGCAACTGTGACTAATAGTGGTGTTTTTTCTTTCTTTCATGACCTCACCCTCTCTATCTTTTTAGGACATCGAGGTTTTAATGTCGGAGGGGAACAAGTCTCGCACAGTTGCAGCCACCAACATGAACGAGGAGAGCAGTCGTTCACATGCTGTCTTCAGCATCATTGTCACACAAACACTTTATGATCTACAGTCCGGGGTCAGTCTTTTCTTCCTTTTCACCGACGTACTTGACACCAAAACTAATGCATTTGTTTTTATCCTCTTAAATCTGTTTATTTTATGATGGCTCTGACTGACCGACTGTGCATGTTGTGATTGTAAACAGAATTCAGGAGAGAAAGTGAGCAAGCTGAGTCTGGTTGACCTGGCAGGAAGTGAGCGAGTCTCCAAGACCGGAGCTGCTGGGGAGAGACTCAAAGAGGGCAGTAATATAAACAAGTGGGTGTATTTTTTAAATGACAGCCATACAAATGTATAAAGTCCAATTAATCATTTGTCGGGTTAACCCTGATAGGGATGAAATAGATTTTGTTTTTGTGTCGTTTTAGATCTCTCACCACATTAGGCTGTGTGATTTCTGCTCTGGCTGATCAGTCTGCAGGAAAGGGGAAGGCCAAGTTTGTGCCTTACAGAGACTCAGTCCTCACCTGGCTACTGAAGGTCTGACCCACATATTATTACTACCCTTTCTCTTTTGGTCATTATAATAACGTGTAATAGTCCTACGTCTGCTGGAATGCGACTGAATGTTTTCTTCTCTTCAGGACAACCTTGGCGGCAACAGCAAGACAGCCATGATCGCCACAGTGAGTCCAGCGGCTGACAACTACGAGGAGACTCTGTCCACGCTACGCTATGCTGACAGGGCCAAGAGAATCGTCAACCACGCCGTGGTGAATGAAGACCCCAACGCTCGGATCATCAGAGAGCTCAGGGAGGAGGTGGAGAAGCTCAAAGTTCAGCTCTCGCAGGCCGAGGTGAGAGGAGGGATTGGGTGGACCGGAGAGGCTCACAAATTAAGGATGAATTCATGCCAGAGCAATCACATGATGGTCCAGACCGCACTGATACTGATTGTTTTCTTTTTTCTTTTTTTCAGTCCATGAAGGCTCCTGAACTGAAGGAGAAACTGCATGAGTCTGAGAAACTCATCCAGGAGATGACTGTCACCTGGGAGGAGAAACTAAGGAAGACGGAGGAGATTGCCACTGTGCGCACATATGTTATAATAAGACTCCAAAATCTCAATTTTGATTCAGCATATTTAATCATACAGTATGACTGTTATTATCTATTTTTACAGGAGCGTCAGAAACAGTTGGAGAGCATGGGCATCTCTTTGGAAACATCTGGGATTAAAGTGGGTGAAGACAAGTGTTTCCTCGTCAATCTAAATGCTGATCCTGCCCTAAATGAGCTACTGGTCTACTACCTGAAGGTAATAGAGTTTGACACTGCAATACTCTACAAGTACAGTCAGTTTTAGAATTAGCACATCAGGAGTTGTACTGCAAATAAAACATAAGCAGTTTAAATGTATTTTGATGACTCAGTTTAAAACCTGAATCTGTCCCGCTGTTTCCTTTTTAAATTTCAACTTGACGAGCTCTAAAGATAGAAGAATACATTATCCTCACTGTACGACAATGTCCCAGTCTTTGCTTGCTCCAAGGATTCTTTAAGTATAATGTACAATATTTTGTAATGACACAAATAAACAAATAGAATAAAAATGAATAAATAATAAATAAACATAAATAAGTAAAATAAACAAACAAATAAAATTGGAACCTTAGTGGGAATCTCGCTGTTAATTTCAGACACATAGTTCATGATCCGGGCCAGATGTGAAATACAGTATATAACTGTGGGTACAAACAGTACTTGGCCGAGTCAGGGGGATTTTCAATGATAATCCAGAAGTGGGACAGCTACACTTTAAGATGTTAGCTGCCATAAACAAATAAGGTCCTAATCGGAGGAGATTGTGCTGAGCGCAAAGCTGCTGAAGATTGATATTTGCACTGGTAGCCACCACAGCTGTCACTGGTGTGTTGACATGAGGTGCGTTTATAAATTCATTGTATAGCTGTGCTTATTTCCATGTCTTTTACTAGTTCTAAATTGCATAAGCTAGGGATCTAAGGACTGTAAACCCACTTCACTATAACTCACTCCCTCACTGTACGACAGTATAGTGTCAAAACACCTCATACTGACTGTCTCTGCACGTAAGAGTAATATCTACCGTCACCCGAAGCCCTGAACCATAAGACACACGTGTTGCAGTGATCCAGATGACAGTGTGAGAGCAGAGAGGAGTCCAGTCACAGCAGGTCTGGACTTTGCAAAGCGCTGAAGTGGAACAAGCGACCAGCTAGTTGGACCTGTAAGAGCAGAGGCATGTGAGAAAGCAGCCTGTGTGCCGTGCAGAACAACAGGCCTTTGTCTGGGTTCTGCAGACCAGCCTGGCATATCAGTGTGGAATGACTATGGTAATGTGAAATGGGTTAGTTCGCTGCAGGGTAGGACATCCTCTAAGAGCTGGGATGTTTGTTCAACAACGTGAGAGACGCAAGTTTTTTTCACTTAGGCCTGGTCTCGCTTTGGTGTTATTCCTGATTTTCCCCCAAATTGATATGTTTTATTTTCTGCAATGCTCTTGTTCAGATCGGTCCAATGAATAGAAATTTGTAGCTTGAAGGGTTATGACCGAAGAGTTGGAATAAGACATTGGATGTAATTACTTTCAGATCTGTCATTAAAGTTTCCTTAACTTGTCCTCCACCTGTGTGTAGGAGCACACACGTGTGGGCGCAGACACGTCTCAGGACATCCAGCTCTTTGGGATCGGGATCCAGCCGGAGCACTGCGTCCTGGAGCTCTGCCCAGATGGTGACATCACCCTAACGCCCATAGGGAATGCCAGGTGAGCTACTGTACAACTACCTTCGACGTACTCTCTGTCTATCTATCTCGGCATATCTGTCTGTCTGCTGTCTCTCTCTGCCTCATGGATGACTGGACCTCAGTGTTTCACATGACCTCACTGTACTGGAATCTATGATCTGAGCTCCCTGCTTTGATATCAGAGCCACGTCTCCCTCCCACTACAAAGGGATTGTTCTTTCTCAATTTGTTTTCCCTTTTTAAAGCCAAAGATTATAATGCCATCTGACATCTTCGTTAACAGAATTTCTTCGTTCATTTCTCTGTTTTCTGCAGGACCTGTGTGAACGGAACAATGATTGATTCCTTGGTGCACTTGTGGCATGGGGACCGTATCTTATGGGGCAACAACCACTTCTTCAGGTATAAGTTCTTTCATTCAAATGTGTGAGCAGTCATAGAGTTAAAAAAAAAAAAAAAAAAAAAGTCACTGATCGGAAGTTGTGTCGTGTCTTGTTGTGTCGTGTCGTAGGATCAATCTGCCCAACCGAAAGCGGCGGGACCGGTTGAAGGAGCTGGAGAGAGCATCTCCCAGAGAAAGCTACATCGAGGCAGATGTGGAGACCGCCAGCGAGGCGTCTTCTGAGCAGGACTACAGCTATGAGTTTGCCCAGATGGAGGTCATAATGAAGACACTTGGGAACAACGGTATGATTCGGATAATCTGCCTTCTGCAATCTACGTGACCCTTCAGGCTTTCAGGCCGCAGCTGTATACAGTATATATTTCACTTAGGTTTCAGAGCATCCAGCTCGTTCCAGCTGCTCTGAACAAAATCATAAGAATCTTTTAGGAATAACATTACTTTAAAACAAAACTTTGTTTATCTCGTTGGATGTAATAAAGCCCCAATCTAGTTTTACCTCTCTGCCATTATTTTATTTGCTGATTATTGCCAGAAAAATCCAAATTTTGATAGTGAGATGGAGCCTGGGAGGGGCGGATGTGGGACAAACAAGCAGCAGCAAATGTGATTTCCTTAGACGCCTCTCAGTCTTCAACAATTAATGATTATTTTCAATGTCAGTTCTCTTGTTTGTTTGTTTATTGCTGATTCATCAAGTAATTATTACAGAAGTAGACCAAAATGACCATCACATCTCTCAAAGACAAACGTGATGTCTTCAAATTACTTGTTTTGTCTGACCAACAGTCCAAGTCCAAAAGACAGTCAGTGTATCACTAGCCAATATGAATTTGATGTGATATGAAACAGAGAAAAGTAGGAACTCCTCATATTTAAGAAGATGGAGGAGCAAATTTTGCTTCCAAATGAAAAGAAATTGATTATGAAATCTCTTTTACATGTAGACTTGTCCAGTGTTTGGGTTGTAAAATTCTCGCCTGTGTGCAGACCCCATGCAGAATGTGGTCCAAGTGCTGGAGAAGCAGTACCTGGAGGAGAAGCAGACGGCCCTGGAGGAGCAGAGGATGATGTATGAGCGAGAGCTGGAGTCGCTCCGGCAACAGCTGTCTCCTGAGAAAACGCCGCAGCACCACCGCAGCAGCAGTGACCGCCTTACGTTCCCGACACACACACCACACAGCAAGCTGCGACTGTGGACGGAAGAGCGGTTAGTGGTGCATGCACACACACATATACACACACACACACACACACACAAACACACACACACACACACACACACACACACGCACTGATTTGCAAACTGGACACTGCAGTGAGGCCTGTCTCAAGAGTTTTTGCTTTTTTATATTACTTGTTAAAATGTATCACTTGTGATTATTTTAAGGTATACATAGATCTACACATAAACCAACATATACAAGCCAGTTGTGCCCTCAGTGTATTCTGAAATATTTGAAGCATGACGTCAGTTAAAAGTTATGCTCACATGGATTTTGTTCAGTGCTGACTCAGTCTGACTCCATTCTTGCAGGATCAGTGAAGCAGGATGCTACGAAGCTCCACCTAACCATGACAATGCTCTGTGGAGTTGAGATCAGATTTAAAAATTGAATAGCGAACTGTAATAAACTCCATTTAGTCATCAAGTCAAGTTGTAATAACCCTGATAATGTGACACTTAATCCTATCTTTTGGAAGACGGTGCACTGAAGGCATGCAGTGAGTCGGTATCAATATTGTGGGTCACTGTAGCATCCAAACAGTCCAGATTTTTATCCCGAGGAGCTTTAAATTTGCCAAAAGAACATGTGATGCTATTGCGCAGCCCTTTTTTTGTTGGATTCAGCCTTGGTGTTGTGTACTTTACTGAGTCCTATTTTCCCCTTCTTGGCCTCTGTGGTTTGTGAAAATATCATTAACTTGTAAACACAGAGGCTGGTGTACCTGCTTACATCAATCTAGGCTGACTGTACATCAAAGATAATCACAGGTCTTCATCTCCATGAATGAATGACCTGTGTGTGTGTGTGTGTGTGTGTGTGTGTGTGTGTGTGTGTGTGTGTGCGTGCGTGCGTGCGTGCGTGCGTGCGTGCGTGCGTGCGTGTTACAGAGATGAGCTTTTTCGTCAGAGCCTGTCTCGACTCAGGGAGCAGGTCGTGAAAGCCAACACCTTGGTGCGAGAATCCAACTTTTTGGCTGAGGAGATGAACAAACTGACTGACTATCAGGTCACCCTTCAGATTCCCGCAGCCAACCTCAGCGCCAACCGCAAGGTCAGACCTCTGAACTAAAAAGAATATGGTATCACAGTGGTATTTATTTTACTGTCCTCTCTTTCACTCTTTGGGCTGCACATTTCGAGGTGTGTATATCCACTGAAAGAGTGTAAATCTTGTTATTACACAGCGTGGAGCCATAGTGAGCGAGCCGGCCATCCAGGTGCGGAGGAAAGGGAAAGGCACCCAGGTGTGGACCATAGAAAAGCTGGAGAACAAACTGGTGGACATGAGAGACCACTACAGGGACTGGAAGGAAGGCACAGAGGAGGTGGTGAGAAACAAGAGGACCAGAAAGAGGAAAAGATATGTGAAAAAGAAAAAAAAAAGTTAATTGGATTATTAAGTCTGCTCCTTTGTTTTTGCAGCATAACAAAGCAAACAGTAAGCACTGTGATCCATTCTATGAAGCGCAAGAGAACCACAACCTGATAGGAGTGGCCAACATTTTTCTGGAGTGCCTTTTCCAAGATGTTAGACTGCAATATGCTGTCCCCATCATCAGCCAGCAGGGAGAGGTAAGGGTACACTAACATAAACAGATTTACACACTGATATATTATTCATGGTGCAGCTTCCCAGTATTCCTAACATACCAGATCCATAAGATAGGATTATGGAGCGAATATATCAGATTTATGATAATAGATAATATACTACTTGAAATTACTGATGGATAAGTTTTCATATAGACAATGTTCACTTGTAAAGACTGTATGTAAAATTATACCCTTGAATATCTAAGATATTAAGGATGTGTTTGACCTTGTTTGTACAGGTTGCAGGCAGGTTGCACATTGAGCTGATGCGAGTCAGCGGTGCTGTACCAGAGCGCCTGTCCGGGGGAGATGACTCATCAGAAAACTCCAGTGAGAGTAGCTGCTACGAGGTTATGGACACCAACGGGGAGATCGTCCACATGTCCAAGAGGCTCACCTGCAGGGTAAAAACCACTTGCCAGGTTTTTTTGTCCGTAGACTGGGAGATATTTGTTCTGAGACTTACCAGCGTACATGAACGCTCAGTGACTTCATCCTTTCCGTTTGTCTTCCTGCAGGTGCGGATCAGGGAGGCCACAGGTCTGCCGCTCAACTTGTCCAACTTTGTCTTCTGTCAGTACACCTTCTGGGAGCACGGCGAGCCCACTGTGGCTCCTCCCATGGTCAGCCCAGACAGACCCTCTCCTCGAAGCCCAGATGCCCAGTTCACTGTCCAGTTTGATCACTGCAAGGTGAGAAAATGGTGCTGCTTGAAGTTGTTAATGCTTTACTTTAAACGCTTGACACCAGTTTTAAATTCTTATCGCTTTTGTTAGTAACTTTTATTTTCAAATCAGCCTCACTGCATCAAATCTTGTCTTTGTGCAGGACTATGTTGTGCACGTGTCGGATGAGTTCTTAGAGTTTATATCCGACGGAGCATTGGCCATAGAGGTTTGGGGTCATCGCTGCGCTGGGAATGGACGATCACTCTGGGAGTTAGACGCACTTGAGGCCAAGACCCAGACTCTCCGAGACAGGTGCGTGTTTCACTCAGACTCTTGCACATACAGACTCCCACAGACACTGCCAATTCACACCCCGCTAACCTTGGCGGTTGATTGTTCAAGGTGGAGTGAGGTGTCTCGCAGGATCGAGCTCTGGCTCTCCATCCAGGAGCTGAATGAGCAGGGAGAGTACTCATCTGTGGAGCTGCACTCTGGAAAAGACATCAGCACAGGGGGAGTCTTCCAACTCCGACAGGTCAGAGAAAAACTATGAAGAAGTTTCCCTTGAGGTCAGACTGCCTGCCCTAGATCAAACACACACTTAGGAGGATCATAACTAATTACGAAATTAGGAAATAGTGTGAGAGTGCAGTGTTGGAAGCGGCACTCTGATGTTGAATTTCGGGGATTTGTCCAAGCAGGGTCACTCCAGGAGGCTGCAGGTGTGTGTGAAACCAGTCCAGAACTCAGGCACGCTGCCTCTGCTGGTGGAGGCTGTGCTGTCCGTCTCTATCGGCTGTGTGTCAGCTCGCTCCACCAAACTACAGAGACCGCTCGACAGCTACCAGGTCTGTGGGACGCGCATTTATATTTTTGCATATGCTCACATACTGTTCACACACGCCACTTAGACTATGAATCTACGGTGTTCACAAAAACGGACTGATGATTTGGATGTAAGTGACTCTGCGTTAAAAACAGACCAGTGTTTTGGGAACAGTATGCTGGTTTCATGCCAATGATTTACACTATTATGCTGATTCCGCCAAAGTATGTTTAGTCTATCTCTGGTTTCATGCCAGGACTGGTTCATCTGAGGAGCTGGCAGTCGGTCAAAGGGAGGCCAAGGAATGTACAAACTCATTAGTGCCCTGTTAGTTCTGTTAACATGCACTGGTGTGCCCTGATACACAGGAACCAACTGGTTGACACATTTTAGTCTTTCACATCACTGATTCTCCTAGACAGTGTTAGCAGTGAAGGGTTTGCCCTGAGCTGTCATGTCAGGGCCTTTTGTGGTTCCCCACATGTGACTGAGTGTGTTCTCTCCTGCCAGAGAGAGGCAGAAGAGGATATGGATAGTTATCAGGTAACATCTCAGTCCCCTCCTGCTGCTGCTCCCCCTGTAGTTCACACTGCAGCATGACGGAAACCAACTGATTGTGTGTTCACGACTAGGCCTGTTGCTGAGGGCGTGAGGCAGGAGGCAGAGGGCTGCGCCTCTAACGTCTAAAGGATGGCTTTATTAAACAGCAGTTGCACATGTGGATGATTTCTGATGCTGCAATTATCAATCACACCAACCGTTCTTTGGCAGCCCTCTGTGCAAAAAACAGTCCCACCCATGGCAGAGCTCCCAGCCAGGAGCCTGTCTGCCAGGGATCTCGTCCCACTCTCTCTTGCCTTTCCGCTCAGGTTGCACACACTAATGCTACTGTTTGCTTGTCACTTCCGAAGAGCTGCAGGAATAATAAGCCTCACTTAATCACACGGGCATTGCATGGCTGCATGATTTACAGTACTTTGCATGGTGGACGTGTGCTGACGTCAGAAATGTAATGCGATTGGCTTTGAGGTTTGTTGGTTACTTTGGACAATGCAGAGGGGAATCTGCTCTCTGTGGTGATCTGCTGTGAATCCAGGTAGGACTTTGGGTGGCTGTGGCTGCATGTGAGGACATTAGCGCAAGTGTGTGAATGCATGTGTGTGAGTTGTTAAGGGGCGAAAAGGGAGGTTTTGTGGTTGTGTTTTGAAAATTTAACAACAATTATTTTTCTTGAACCAAAAACACAGGCCTGAAGGCTTTGATTTTTAACATCTTTGGTGTGGGAACTTTTTTATCAGGATTAGCTTCACTTGGCTTTTCTAATATATTAGCTGTGGGCGTTAAGAAGTACATATGCTATTCAGACCTTGCCATCCCCTGGTAACACTTTACTGAGCCCTGCAGCAGATTCTCTTCTCACTGAGCCAGCTGGCATTGATTTTAGATCTGTGTGCTTCCAGGAAGAAGATCTCAACTGTGTTAGAGAGCGCTGGTCAGAAGCCCTGATCAAACGCCGGGAGTACCTTGACGAACAAATCAAGAAAATCATCAACAAACACGGTGAGTCCTTGGCTCTATGCTTAAGATTAGTTTCTCTTCTTTTTTTATGCTATTTTCTTATTGTTTCAGTGTGTTGTGATTAAACCTCTCTTTTCCCTCACTTTATAAATCCAGAAAAGTCAGAGGAGGACATTGAGCGTGAGGCTCGGCTGGTGGAGCAGTGGGTTGGCCTGACAGAAGAGAGAAATGCAGTGCTGGTACCTGCACCTGGCAGTGGCATTCCTGGAGCTCCTGCAGACTGGTAAAAAAAACAAACTATAAACACTCTCTCAATCACACATCAGATTCACTTCATTTGCAGCCCTTTTTTTTTTTTTTTTTTTTAACATTAACCTCATATTCAACGGCTTGTAGGACCCCACCTACAGGAATGGAAGCTCACATCCCTGTACTCTTCCTGGATTTGAATGGTGAGGCAGACACATCCTGTATGTCAGCTAGTATTTGACAGATTCTCTCTCAGGCTTTATAAACGCTAACTCTCTTTTACACCACCAGCGGATAATCTGACAGTGAATGAGCAGCTGACCGGCCCACATGCCGCAGGCGTTAACTCTATCCTGCCTAAGGAGCATGGAAGCCAGTTCTTCTATCTGCCCATCATCAGGCACAGTGTTGAGGAGGTGAGCAGTGGGGTTTGACTTTTCTGCCCTCCTGTGGTCAAAAGGGGAATTTGGGGAACCACACTTCAGAAGATGTGCATGTTTTTGTGCATTTATGTTTCTATGAGCATGGCATGGCGTGGGGGTTTCTTGGTGATGCTGCTTTAGTGTGTCAGTTTCCCCTTAACAGTTGTAGTTTCAGAGATGTGTGGTTTGTGCTTTGTCTGATGACCACATCCTCTGCAAGACTACACTCCTATTGTACTTGTATTGTATTGTACTGCAAAACTACCTAAAGTATTGGCACTTCCATTGCTTCTTCAAATACTGGTTGGCTGTAGTATATTTTTGTAAAAAAATTCAGCTGTTTTACAAAGACCTCATGATGAATTATGTTTATTTTACTGCCTTAATTGCAGGAGCACTTTAGGGCAACATCTTTTTTTGCTTTAATTAGTTGCCTTATTGAACAAATACAGAGCTGTGTAATTGATTGACATCATGCATATAAGCATTTACAGTAGTTATTTCTCAGAAAGGTTAAAGCACCGCTACTCTTCATATTCTAAAAAGAAACTTATCAGTTTGTTGAGAGACTTGCTGCTGTGTTCTAACAAGTAATAACTGCTTGCACTGAAAAATAATATCCATAACTTTACTTATTTCAATCCACTATTGCTGCAGAACAGGACAGGTAAAATAAAATATGGGTGTGGTTGGCTTCTCCCTCCCCACATTTTCATCATCAAACTGGTGTTACCAGTTTGATCAGTAAATCAATAGATGATAATAAAGGGAAATGTTTACCTCCTTAAATGCAGTGTTAAATATGTAAATAACAGGGAAAAGGAAATAGCCTATGGCCTTCTTGATCTTCCTGTAGACTTTCACTTACTAGAAAAATTATCCTTGTGTTTTCTTCTCAACAAAAGATGGATAAGTAAGAAATGAGATTAATAATGAACAGAAAATAACTCACTTGGATGTAGTAGAAACCTACCTTTGGAAAAAAAAAAGAAAAAAAATAGAAGGAGGAAGACTTAACTAATGATATCAATAATAATAACCATAATAATAATAATAAAATTCAACATACTCCTTTTCACGTAAAAAATGGGAACTGAAATACATAAATTGAAAAGTTAGATAAAAAATATCTCTAGCAGTGAAAATGGAAAAGGAGTAATTTGGGGTTATATTATCTCAAACTCACTAGTGCAACTCCAGGTAATTTGTTAATTATACAGGACATTGATGTTTACAGGTGTCTTACCCCCTCTCTCAAGTTGAAGCAAGCATTTAAACATGATCATAGTTTTTCTTTCTTTGACTTTGATCAGCAGCACTAACCACACAGAGTTAACACTACCACTTTCACTGTGCTATAGTGTCATGTCATGTCTGCTGCAAACCCAAATCGACAGCCCACCTACATGACTGTGATCCGTGTCTCTGTGTGTGCAGTTATAGCATGATGGCACAGCATTCTCTCTGCAGACCACTGCGGAGCTACATCAATAAAACACAACTCTTCTCGTTCCCCAGGTGTCTGCTGTGTGCTCCTGGGACTCATCCATCCATGATTCTGTGCACCTCAACCGGGTCACGTCTCCTAACGAACGCATCTACCTGATCATCAAAGCCACGGTGCAGCTCAGCCACCCTGCCTCCATGGAGCTGGTGCTCCGCAAGAGGATCGCTGTCAACATCTATAACAAACAGGTGAATGGGGATCAGACTGACGTCAGCCCAGGGGTGAGGTTAGGTGTGTCAGTGGATCTTGTTTAAATGTTTGAAACATTTTTTATTCTTTTTTTTTTTCAATGCAGAGTTTCACTCAGAGTCTCAAGAGAAGAATGTCTCTAAAGAACACACTTTACTCCTGTGGGGTGACTTATGAGATCGTGTCCAACATACCAAAGGTACAACTCTGCTAAACCACTGTATCTAATGAAGACTGCTTTCCCCATGTGTTGCCAATAATCAGATTGGGGCTCATCTTCTTCAACACTTTGTAAGTTTCTTCTCTTTCCTTTTCCAGGCCTCAGAAGAGCCAGAGGAGAGGGAAACCTTGGCCCTCATGGCTGCTCGCGGTGACAGCGAGGAGACTCAGGATGGAGAAACCTACATAGAGAAATACACACGGGGAGTTCTAGAAGTAGAGAACATCCTCAGTCTAGAGAGGCTACGGCAGGTATTGTATACTATAGTATGATTTAGTGCAGAAATAGTGCGAAAAAAGATTTCATCCATAGAGTGACATGTAAAGAAGGCACCTTTCTCTTCTTTTCCCCCACAGGCTGTGACAGTGAAGGAAGCGCTCGCTGCTAAGGGAAGACACCTAAGAAGGAGTATCAGCACACCAAATGTACAGCATGTAATGAACACATCACTCACTGCACCACTCACTGAACCACATGGAAATGACTGTTATAAAATATGACGAGGCTGAAAACATGTTTTTGTCTTGCTCTCCAGTCTTCATGTAGTAAAATAGACCTGACAGTTTGCGAGGATGAAGACTGTAAGGTAAGAAAAAGAGTGCTGTTTTTCGTAATTGCTTCTTTGATAATTAGGGCCATGCTGTTTGTGATCTTAGAAGGAATTTCTTCATCTAGGGGTATTCACTTGGGTCCTGACACCATAGATGGATAAAAAATAAAGTGGACTACAGCATTAAAGAGCTTCTTAGTTGCAACTTTACTTACTTTAACCACATAAAATTGGCATATATAATAATAATAATAATAATAATATTAATAGTAGTAATAATAATACATTTTATTTATAAGTGCCTTTCAGGACACCCAAAGACACTTACACAGCAAATAAAAACATTCAGAAGCATAAACAAGATAGACAATGTATGAATTAAATAATGAAATATACACAATAGACACACACACACACACACACATATATATATATATATATATATATGTATATATATATATATGTATACACATACATACATACACATTTATATACATGCATACTCAAGTACAAAATTTGAACTATATGTTACTTTCTAGGACCACTGTGATCATGTGGACAGCTCCAACTGCAATCCCCAGGATGGCTCCCTTTGCAGCACACCCATCAAAAGCAAAGAGAACCAAGGTAAAGTACATAGAAGGCAAATGTGCAGCAGCTGTGAGGTGTCTTGACTTCCTCTGAATAAGACACAGTGTTTGTGTAAGTACATTATAGCTGGGTCATAGCTACATGTTCCCACACAGGTTTGGTTCCAGAGAGCCCTAACTTTTTCAACTCCAGCCCCTTCAAAGTCCTCTCCCCTCAGCCACCGAAGTTCCTCAAGTCTCTGCTGCCTGTCAAAGAAGAGAACAAGGCGAAGAAAGCCCTGGAGGCCCGGCCGCTGCTGGGACAAGAGGTAAGGAAGGAAGGGATTACACTATCTCTCGCTAAAGAGGGAAGTATGTTTTTGCCATGTTGTTCTCTTTCCCATTGAACTTTTCTTCAATCCCACATGTCCTTGTTTTGGTAGTCCTCTGTCAAAGAACATTTTTACATTTTACATCGCCACAACATGATACAGACATTACTAATTGTCCAAAGCTGCCTGAGGATTTTTAAGAAAGTGGCTTTGCTGTTGTGTGACTGGATGAAAAACGAACGTGATGGTGCTATCAGCATGACTCACAGGAGCATGACTTCAACAGGGGATAGCCACAACTCTTGACTAGACGGAGCTGCGCTGTAAAGTCTCATGTCTGATATTGTCGGAGATAATTGGATTTTTCACATAGTTTGTGGCTGTTCCAACAATTTCAACTAACCTTGCATAATTTTATTTTTATCTCTGCTTGAAGTGGACTAAAGGAGGTGCTCGTACTTTACAAATATAGTGCCTGTCAGGGCTGCTGTGTTTGGGAGGTGGAGGGCTTTAGTTGGCAGCGAAATGGTTCAGTAAGCGGCAGGATTAAAGCAAAAGAGAGGGGAGAAGTATGACTGCAGGGGAAGATAAATCACTGTAGCTTGGATAAAAATTGTCTTTTGTGTGATATTAAAATTTAGATGTTTGCTACAGGCTATAATAATGTGTGGATATGAGAAAACAAGTGTCAAGAAGCTAAAAGACATATGGACCGTGCACTGTGCAAAAGAAGTTTTGGTGCAATGAAAAGTGTTGCTCACACACCTTGGACACTTCAAGCATAGTTTTTTTTTTTTGAAATATCAAACTGCATGCCACTAACTGTGTAACTGGCCTGCCCAGCTCCATGCATGCTGTGTGTGTGTGTGTGTGTGAAGTGTGTGCTGTTGTTCTGACCCATCCGCAGAGCATGCGCTCATGTGTGGACAGCCCTGCACTGCTCCCCCCTCCCTGCCCCTGGCGCCGACCCAGGGCAGGCAGCGAGGGCCACTGCAAGCCTTCCACCTCCACCTCCACCCCCACCTCCACCTCCATCTCCACTCCCACCAGCAGACAGCTCAGCCACACACTGCCACACACTGCTGTAAGTGCTCCACACACCAGCACACATCGCCTTGAGGGTTACTGTAAGGGTTTTACACACACATGAAACATGTCCACACTGCTGTAAGTGTCACACAGGATTACACATGTTCTCTTTTCCTAGCAGTCTCTGTGCTGGCACCAGGGCCAATGAGTCTTTCTATGAACTGGCAGTATTTCCACTCAGAGTCACACACGTATGCAGACAAAAACAAGATATAACACCAGCTATTGCAGTCACAGACTTTGTTTAGACAGTGTGCAAGCCAAAGATAAAAGTTTTTGTAGTGTGCGTTTTTTTTTTTCTTCGTTTATTATTAATTGGCCCAGGGAATTGGACAGTAGCCTATGTAACTACATTTCATGAACAGCATCAGAAATGTGTTCCAGCTGCTTTAACAGTGTTTAAAAAGGGATAATATAGTGCTCATATTGTGCTTATATATCTGTGAACCGTGCATATTGTTAAGTTGACAGAACATGCATTTGACTACAGTGGTACAGCAACAAACGCCTGAAACAGAACCGCATTTTAAATTCGTACATCACTTTCATTTTCCATTATCACATCCTATGGCATTTAATCGTTGTCTTCATTCACTTTTAAAAAAGTGTGCAGGCTGTTGCTCTATACAGGCTCGAACTGACATCGTGTCTGGTGGGATGTGTCTTTTCGTCCTGCTGCTGTTGTTTTGATCAGCAGGACTCTGAGGACGAGGAGACAGATGTGGACATGACTCTGAATCTCAATCGGGGCCCTCAGGACCACAGCGGCTTCCAGCCTTATATCCCAGAGGACTTTGCAAACTTTGAGATCTACAACGCCACTCTGGAGAGCCAGGAGGGGTTTCTACCCTCTCGTTCTGACATGAAGGGAAGCCGGTGCGGAGGCGGGAGCGGAGAGAGAGAGAGAGAGGTGCCACGAAGCCCCACGGCCAGCAGTTGCACCAGTGGCTACTTTTCACACAGTGCCTCCAACGCCACGCTGTCTGACATGCCTTTCAGTGCCAGTGAGAGCTCTGACCACCTCAGCTGCACCTCCAGAGACACCCAGGACCCCCTCGGCTGTCCCGCTGGGCGAGGCTGCACCCAAACCAAAAGTGTTTCTGCAGGGAGTGACGCCCAACTGCCTCCTCCATCAGCAGGTGGGCTACAGGAACAACTCACTCACCATCAGGGCTCCTCATCTGTCAGTATTCCTAATTGCACAGACAAGCAGCCAACATTCCCTCTGCCTCACAAATGTGTTCTCAGCACCAGCCAGGAATTCACTGACTTTAAAGGGGCTGATGACAGTATTGGAGAGAGTGATTTAGGACATTTTACAGAGGGATGGGAGCAGGAGGGTTTGGAGCAGAAGAAACCAGATAATCCAGAAAAACGTGACACTGGCAATCAAGACTCCTCTGTCGTCCCTGGAATTATCGACACATCTAATCCTGAAAATGCAATATGCAAATGTCCTGACAATGAAGACTCTGTTAGTGTACCTGTGTCCTGCCCTAACTCAACTGTAGTTTGCACCTCAGTCAGAGTTCCAGTAAGTGCATCTGACAAAGTCCCAGCTCCATCTCCAGCCCAAATAATTCCCTCTGCATCAATCCCACCTCCAGCATCACCATCCCTAGTAACCCCTCCATCTACAGCCCCATCCTCTGCCCCAGCTCCGCGAGCAGGAGGAGAACCTCCCATCCAGGAGCCAGCACAAGGAGACCTGCCCCACGGGAGTCCCTGCCCCAGCCCTAACCCCAGCAGTGCGGAGCCCTCTGGGGACTCCAGCGGGGATGAAAGCACCCCTGTGGCTCAGCTTCCTGACTGGATGGCCCCCGGGGAACAGGTGTGGGTGGGGAAGAGGAGAGGAACAGTCCACTATGTTGGAGGGGTAGAGTTTGCTAAAGGCATCTGGATTGGTGTGAAGCTGGACATGGCAGTGGGTGAGTCCCTTTAATGATTTTGCTCCAAAAATAACTGTTACTAGTGCCCAACAAATGTATGTTTATAATGGAACAATTTAAGCGTAACATATGTTTCAGATAATCTAGAAATAGCGTCGTTATCACGTAGTCTGTGCACCAGAGACCACCGACAAGTTCATTTTTCAACTGTTAAATGCTCCACTCAGTACATATCCTGAGGGATCTCCATCATAGATGTTTGTCTTTCTGTGGCATTTTTATTTAACCCTCAAATATTGATGTCAATATCTGGATGGCCACATGAAAATGGGCCAAAAATTGCCTGCTTATAATTATTATTATTGGTAATTTGAAGTTATTTAGGAATACTGTACATACCATGTACGTTTCCTCACAAGGCAGGTGATAATGTGATAATGTGTAAACTTGAGGGCAATTATATTAAATTATCCAATGGAATTTGATTTGGGGCGGCCATCAAATAAAACTGCACGTTAGCTCGTGGGTCAAACAGAAACATATTCTACATTTTCAAAAGAGGGTAGGTTAGGTCTAATTTATTCATTTCCTCTCCTCTGCCTCCTGATCCAACAAAACAGGTAAGGGAGGTGTGGGTGGAGGCCAGCAGTCCTCTACAGCTCTGTTTTTTGTGTTTGCTCACTTGTGGCCCTGACCACATATTCATTTCCCTCAGAAATGTTTCACATTATGAAAGATGAGTGCTTTAGTGGTGCATACATTAACACAGGAGGCTTATACATAAGTTTAATCATCCAGGCTATCTGGTGAGGTAGTCATCAACAGACTGACTCATGGTTATTTATTAGGAAACCCGCTTTTTTATGCAAACGCTCCAAAGGTAACATAATAGGAAATTCAGGAAAAACAAATGATCCACTAAAGTCTTTAAATCTGTCACACTTGGCCCTCCTGTAGGAAAGCACAACGGGACTGTCCAGGGCAGAGTGTACTTCCGCTGCCCCCCAGGCCACGGTGTGTTTGTCAAGCCATCTCGTCTCACCAGAGGACCGCCCTCCATGGACACAGAACCCCAGACTCTGATCAGATAGGACCCAAAGAAGGACCAGCTTTCTGAGGGAAAGCAGAGACCTGAGCGTGGTCCTCAGATCCAGTGCCTATGGGTGAACTGCGGGATGACTTCAGTCTCTGAGCTGATGTATTCTGTTGGCGTGTCTGCTTTCCTGACACGTACCTGACCTGTGCATTTAATGAAGGTATATCCTAATTACTGTTCACTGAAACTTCTCTATGCACATATCTGACTTTTCTATACGTTGATATTTTTGATAGAGAACTTAACTTTTAACTGGGAGACCATATGGAAACATTACCCACGTACTTTTTCTTAAATTGGTTTCTGAACAGTATATATAATATTTTTTATAAGACAATGCATCCACCCCTGAGGCTCATAGTGGAGTAATCTGGGATATGAAGATTAAGAATGTACTACTGTTAATAAACATTGATATTTACATCAATATGATACGTCAGGGGTAACCAAAGAACTACGGTTCCATATCTGCTGTTATGAGTAATATGTTATTTTTCTAATGTACATATGTGGAGGTATTCACTATATATCTATGTGTCCAAGTAAAGCTTAGTGCCATATCTCTAGGAGTAATGCCACATACCCTGAACGGAGGACAAAACTGCAAAACCTGAGTTGCTTTCAGTGTTTGACTGCAGTTATGACATTAAATTATCCTGTTGAAGTACTGTAACACTGTGGAGGAAATAATCCCCATCCAGCATGAGACTGTTAATGTTTGAATGCTTGCACTGGAAAGGATTCTTGGAGAGTTCATCGACTGTCTTCCATATTGGACTGATGAAATATTTTCTAACTGAAGTGACTGAAGCAACGTGTGTCATCACTTTAATCCGTGGAACAAAGCAGCTAGGCTTTGTATATGGCCTGGATATACTGATGCCTTATTGCCCTGTTCCCACAAAGAAAGGCACATAAACCCCAGACTACTCAATGAACTCCATAACAAGTTCGCTGAGTTATAAACAATAACAATCTGTATGGACCTGAAACCTGTGTATGTATATCATGATGCCCAGAGGCATTCAAAATGCCATCCAGCCTCGTTGAATGATTGATTGAATACCTTTTTAACTGACTGTTCATCTGCATTTTATATTTTAACTGACTGATGTATAACACTACATGTCAAAAGGTACTCAATGATGCAATTTTTCACATGGGCGGTTGGATGAATGGGTGCTGGACAGTATCAGGCGAGGGAAAACGGTGCAAAAGTAGTGTAGTTATGGAGAGAAGTTGTCCGATGAACTTATATTTTTATGGACGTGGTGAACTGTGGAACTGACAAGAAATAGTTATATATTCAAGAAATTGAAAGAAACCCAAGACCTTACTTTAAAGAAGAGAACAAAGCTGCTCTCCCTGAGAAGGAGTTGTAAATAGAAATGTATTTGAACATAGTATTTACACTATTATAATGTACAGAATTGTATTTATAATGTATCTCAAACTGTTTTAATTGGTACAAAATGTTCTAGAATAGAACATTTACAATCAAAGCACTGTGTCGACTCTTTATTCATTCATCTTGGTTGTGTATTGTGTATTTTTTAGCAGTATAGCTTAATATTTTAGTATAGAAGACACTGGGTATATAAAGTGTTGACCCATGGCATTTCATTGTGCTTCCAAAAGAGATATTCTGAAGGAATTTTGATTGTCCTCACAAAGTATAAGGTTCTATTATCTGAATGTGAATTTTGTGCAATTTAACATATTGTATGTGAACAGAAGCGCAAAATTTCCTTTAACATCAACATTTGCCGTGAAAAGAAAAAAATGTCCCATAATTTATTCACCTGTGAATCTCGTCTCGCCGACAAAGATCTACTCAAGTCTTACCTTTCCCTTCAAATTCGGCACAGTCTTGCGGTTGTCAGTTGTTTTGAGTTCCCAAGTGTATCCAAGATGTCTTTTTAATATGCACAGTATGACACAGCAATCCACACTATGCTCCAGTTCCCTAAAACAAAAAAATATCTTATTTCCTAATGGCCCTTTACATATGGCCCTTATTACCATATGTAAAGTGGTCACACACAGGGAATAGATTTGCAGAGGATGTTGCGGTTATTTGAAATATGATTTTGTGTGAATACATTCTTGGAAAACAACTTTTTTTGTATATTTAGCCAAAAATACTTTAAAATACATACTTTAAATTATGTTAAGATGCAGTAAATTTTACAAAGAACATGCAAACAGTGTTTCCTTTACTACAGTCATGTTTGCTCTATTTTCTGGTTACTTAATGCGGAGCAATGGTCCCCTTGAACTTATCCTGTCTGGCTGATATAGAGATGTAAACAACAACCATGTAAACATGTTGTTGTCACCCACAAATGATGCAGGCACAGTGGACTGTCCCATGCATGGAATGAGCCACTCAATTGAAGGTGTCTTATGTTTTCAAGTCTTCACCCACTATTAGCAGTGCAAATCGGTGTAGTTTTGCAAACGCTGCCAAATATACGTTTTCTCATAATTAGGCCGATATCACATTTGAGTTCATCTCACCAATTATCATGTCCACGTGGGGTCAACTGATGTATTTTTTTTTTCAAATCTTGCGCCATATTATAAAAATATTCATGTGTTAGCAGTGGATGGACACAACCAATAGTAGACATTACATGTGGACAGAAATAATGCTGTAAATGTTAAATGTGTTGATTAATACATTGGCAGCTGGGGTCGTAAAAAAATAACTTTTTAATGGATCGTTTTTTTATTTAGAAAAACACTTTCAGACCAAAGACTTAAGTATTTTCCACCTGAAATGTTTTCCTGGCAGTGTTTCAAACAGCCCTTAGACCCATGTGTTTAGGAATACACTTTACACAAACAGTTTTCAATAAATGAATAAAATATGAAAAATTCATGAATGGATGGAAAAAAGGAAATGTTTGCAGTTTGCAAAATCCTGGTTAGAACCCAGGAAGTGATTGAGCAACCTCGTGTGGATTGCTCTAGCTCCCACTGTCTGTAGCTTTAATGATCTTACACCCAATCCATGTTGTCCCTGGTGAATCTAAAAATCCTTCTCAAACGTGCCTCGACCCCTCCCCCTCCCCCCTCTCACTTTACTGTGAAAACGAGGAATGTGAAAATGAGAAAATTGGTTTTCCCTCTGCTTGTCTTGTGCAGCCGTGTGTGTCCTTGCCACTGTTTTAGCAGCTGTGCAACAGTAGGTCTCCTGAACACAGTGGTCTGGATCTGGGTGGAGTTAAGTATCTGTGTCACACTGACAACTGGGAAACCTCCCGCGACAAACTAACAGGTGTCCTCCTCCGCCTCCTCCTCCTTCTTCAGATCCACAGTCACACCACCGAGGGGGCTGCCTGTCCGCGCTGCAGACTCTCTCCCTGCACATCTGAACGCTTTTCCTTACTTTATTTGACCTTAAAACTTCCAGGAAATCACTTATATACAGATACACACACACACACACCCACACACATATACATACATGATGCACTCGGCACAGAAAGACACCACCTTCACCAAGATCTTTGTGGGAGGTCTTCCTTATCACACAACGGACTCAAGTCTAAGGAAATATTTCGAAGTGTTTGGAGACATCGAGGAGGCTGTGGTCATCACTGATCGGCAGACGGGCAAATCCAGAGGTTATGGATTCGTAAGTAACAACCTGTTGATATGACTCGAGTTTCAAGTAGCTTGCACACGTGCACAGTCGGTGATCAGGTCAATTGAACAACTATCGGCGCCCATCGAGGCTGAAAGAGTCGATTGTACTGTTGACTGCTCTGCCAGGTTAGAAACAGGCCATTTGCAAGTGTTACTGTGGCAGAACTGAACAGCACTGGTACTGGATGAGACATGTGACCACACATTATGAAGTGAAGTTATTTTTGGATGCCTGTTGATCACTGTGACCAAACTATACAACTATATATAAAATATCTCCATGTGTTGAATTGACTTTCTTATAGGTGACCATGGCAGACCGGGCCTCCGCTGATCGAGCCTGTAAGGATCCCAACCCCATTATAGATGGAAGGAAAGCCAATGTGAACCTGGCCTACCTGGGGGCCAAGCCTAGGGTCATACAGCCAGGTGAGGGGCTCATTTCACACAGCCAGAGGTTAAATACTCAATGTGGCATCCCAAGATGGCAGCCCTTTACACAGTCGCACGCAGGGGCCACCACTGCTACGTGGAGTTAATAAAAGTATCCTGCTAGAGGTAGATACAAATATAAGATAGAACTTAGAATTAAATCATTATTTTGATGTTTGAAGCATGAGAGCTTCCTGTAAACTCACTGACTCGGTTTCAGCTTTTCTGTTGTCTTGGAAGGGACACGCAGTCTTGCACAGGATCAGACCACTCTTTTGAACATTATCTCCAGTGCATAAAAAAAGAAACTTTAAGATTTTAAACAAAAGCTTAATGGTAATAATTTGTTTTAATTCCAGGTTTTGCATTTGGCATGCCTCAGATCCATCCAGCATTCATCCAAAGACCTTATGGGTATGTTAAGCTGCACAGCTTCCACGTCTTTCACAAAATCTTCTGTATGAAATGGAGAAAAAAAAAAAAATCTGCTATTGTCTTTTATGATCTTCTATAATCTGTTTTTATTGTTGTAAACATGTATTTTATCATTGCCTCCACCTATTTAATCCTGATTGAGGACATGTGAGTGTTGATGTGTGCTCCTCTGCTTGGCGTTGACTGTGAAGGAAGTGAACGTTTGTCCCCAGCCACTACAGGACTTGACTTCATGTTGTCTATCTCTCTCTGATCTGACAGGGTCGGTAACGGTTAAAATAGCTGATGAAGGGACATGATGATTTGAGGAATAGCTGAGTCTGCATTGGGCAGAGCACTAAAGTGTTACCTGTATACTCTGACATACACAAACGAACTGAAATGGTGACTAGATGCATGGAAGTCTTATGTTTTTTTTCTTCCTTTTTTTTTTTTTTTTTTTTTTTTTTTTTTTTTCAGTTTTCCATAGTACATAGATTGGTGTGTGCCTTGTTTTCAGTATGATGTGGTGTTCAGCTTAACTGTGTGCTTATTTCTACTTGCAGTGGGGGAGGTGGGGGGTGCAGGAGGTTTTTGTGCAGACTTTGTGAGTTTTTGACAGGGAGTTGTAACTCTGCAATGGGGTGTTGATTCTTTTCCCTTTTTTAATGATTGATTTGTGCTTTAGCCTGTGTCCCCCCCCCCCAGTTTTTTAGTTAACATTAAGTTGATCGTGTTTTGTTGTCAAAAGGGGGCTGATGATCACTCACACTGTGTTCATTTTCAAAATCGATCCCCTGCAACAAAACAAACACTGGCTTGCATGTGGGAGTTCTTTTTCTGTTTCCTTACCCATGATGCTGTGTTTTCTTTTCCCTTTTTTTTTTCTTTTTCTTTTTTTATTAACCCATTGTTTTCACTTGTAGCTTACGTCTACAGCTACGCTCGTACTTTTTTCCTGATAAACCAAAAATATCCTCTATCCTCTAAATGTGCAGGGGGAGTGAGACACATAGTGTTTCCACCCCAGAAAAGTGAAGAAGAATATGTTCAATTCCCCCCAATGTTTTTATGATGGTAAAATGACTCCAAATTAAAGCTGGGTCATACTCTGTATAAAACAGTTTTTAGATGTTAACTAACTACATATGCAATTATGGATTCATTATTTAGCTTTGTGATAAACCAACAAAAAAGTCTTGTCTTTCTTTTTATACATAGACAAACGTTCAGTGCACTGTAGGTCGGAGACAGAGATCTTAGCCGGTCTCTTAGGCAGCAGCTGTTGGCTACAGTGATCTCCATGGCCTCTCAAATTCAGATGGAAAATGGGAGTCACTCAGCAGCGCTGTTAATAATGTATGGCACAGACAGAGCCGCTCAGCTGTGGACAACAGGTGGGCAGAGCCATGTGCCCATGAAGCCTTTTGGTTATGTGCTGGGGATTACCCATGTGTCCTGGTGATTTACAAAGCACCTTTATTTAGCTCTCGACGTGCAGGACCACAAAATGTCCATCCCGTCTCTTTCAGTAAACATGGCTTAAATCAGCTGTGCCCTTTTAACACTTGAACTCTTGATATTAAAACAATGTCAAATCCCAAAGAATGGATAACATGTTTGTTCCTATCTTATCAAATTGAAAATTATACATGTGCTTAGATTTATAGGCAAACTAACTTTTTTTTGTGATCATTATGCAGCAGCAGTACAAAGCGGTTAGCTGCTTTTTACAGCAATGTATCCCACTTTGTAACAAGAGCACCACCTCTTGATCAGCTAGGACGCCTCCGGTCCGATGATAAATAAGTAAATTCAGGAAAGCCACTGAGGCAGTAGAGCGGTGTACGCAGCCATTACAGATGGCGAGTCCAGCGCCATGTGTCACTGAAGGAGAAGATCAGCTTGTCCTTTGGAGATGACAAGGGGAGCAAAAATAGCATGCTTCCAGCCTCCCTTGTCAGTCAAGTTTGCGCGTGTATGTTTGTGTGGGGGTGTATGTCTGTAAGAAGGGGGAGGGGGCACTTTTCTATGGACAGATATAACAGTTTCACACCTGCTCCTCAATATATTTAATGAGGGTGAATTTAACACAAGTTTAAAGTGGGACCAAATACCTAGGCTTGTATTTATCCCTTTATAACCTGGTCTATATACAGAATATTGCTCTTCCAATGGAAATCTGCAGCTCTTACTCCACTTTCTTTCTTTAAAATAGCTAACTGGATTAGCTTTCAAACAAAGAGACACGACAAGGCCTCTGCACAAGCTAATACAACCAAGCACCCACTTGTTGAGATACCGTATGGTTAACTCGGCAGCTACATTGACTGCATTGCAATTTATTGCATTCATTTGCTGCTCCGTTTTAAAAACACAGAAAGACTATTTTTTCCATATTTGTTTGTGTTTAAGGACCTATTAACATGTGTGAGCATGCCTGTATGTGTGGTGTTGGTGTGGCAGTATGTGGACAGAATAATGTCCACTTCTTATCTTGATATGTTGTGGTGTTGTGCGATAAGCTCGCATTTTGTCAAATACAGTTTTCAGTGAAACACTGGGTGCAGAGCTGGGCTGTGTCTTCTTTTAATGCCTTACTGTCTTTCAGATTCAGGCGCTTTTTGAAATTAAAAGCTGCGCTTGTGTTTCTTTGTGGTTTTGCTGCTTCCTTAACTTTTCATTTCTAGGTAGGTTTTTTTTCAGTTGTTAATGAATGGATTTGCTGTGTTCTGAGGACTGGATTTGACGTATTTGTGGCGCCTGCTTTTCAGTTTTCCAGAATTTAGTTTCAGCGTTGGACAGATGACTGGCTGTTGCTCTGCTTTGACCCTGTGTGTCTTTGTGTCCTACAGGATCCCTGCTCACTACGTCTACCCTCAGGCCTTTGTCCAACCCAGTGTGGTGATCCCTCATGTACAACCTTCTGCTGCTACGGCAACAGCTGCTGCTGCCACTTCCCCGTACCTTGACTATACCGGAGCAACGTACGCTCAGTACTCTGCGGCTGCTGCAACTGCTGCCGCTGCCGCAGCTGCCTATGAGCAGTATCCGTACGCGGCCTCACCAGCACCGACAAGCTACATGACTACAGCAGGGTATGGATACGCTGTCCAGCAGCCGCTCGCCACTGCTGCCACCCCAGGAGCTGCCGCCGCCGCTGCAGCCTTCAGCCAGTACCAACCTCAGCAGCTCCAGACAGATCGCATGCAGTAAAATTATAAAAACTACTATAAATGAGGAAAGCAGGGGAGGTCCCCTCTTCTCATGAAGAGGGCAAAGTTAGGAGGGGGAAAACAGTAGAAGCTGAATGATGGTTGTCACTCCCAGGTTTTATCTTAGCAGTCCTTCTACCAAAGAGCCTGAAGAAAATCACCAAAAATGTGGAGACAACTGAGGGGATTGCTCTATATTTTATTCAAGCGAGATCAGTATTTTGTCACTATTGAATATATTTGAATATTTAATATTTATTCAGTAGTAGATATATTTAATGTTAATTGAAGTAGACTCACTGGATTGCTGAATTGCTGAATTTTGTGTGTGTATGTATGTATATATATATATATATATATATATATATATATATATATTTCAGTGGAATTTGTATAAAATTCCCATTTACATTTATGTCTTATGATCAGGTTTCTTCCCCACTTCTTTGAAAACAAACCAAAACACTTGCATACAGATATGAGAACAGCATGTTACATCATCATGCAGTTTTCAGTATATTATAGTTTTGGACCAGAATTTTGTTTGACAAAGCTATGCAGACACTGATAGAGAAGTTTTGTTAGGATTGTTCTCTTTTTTTAATAACTGTTTGGAGTGAGATAGATTAGACATCCTCAGCTAGTTCATTTTAAAATGTATTTTCTTGGTAGCACATAAGACAAAATGCTGAAGTGACAGCTGAAGCTGGTAAAAGCACTCACTTTTCTTCCCTTTTAAATTGCACCTCAAGTAAACTCAGCAGAAGGGAAGAAACATTGTTGAATGTGAATCTTTCATTTTGAAGAAAATGTTTCATAATGTGCCTTTTAAATTATGCTATTTATGTATTTATTATGGAGCCTTACAGTAAAAAACCCTTTATTTGTGTTCATGTATTATTAGTATGAAGCCTACTACGGAACATGTCCACATGTGCTGCTGCATTTCTCATGATCAAGAGCATATGTTGTTTAAGAATGTTTAAACTTGGCTTAACAATGGCTATACTATGTATAAAGAACAATATATGAGTGGAAAGGTAGCAATAACTCCAATGCTTTTTCTGTAGATTTAATGTTGTCTAAAATATATCCTTAATTCTTTAATGTCGCTTTTTATACTTGACCAGTTTGGTAAAGGACAGTGTGACAACTGTTAACTTTTTGAATTTTTTACATTTGATGTCTTTGACGTTAAATGTTTTCTAATGCAAGGTCATCACCCATTTCACCTTGCATTTTGTAATGCATGACTCAAAATAATGCAACAATTTAATTTGCGAAATAAAAGGAAATTTACCTTCAACTTTTTTTTTATTCTTCTGTCTTTTATGTAATGTTTGTTTTGCTCACAGCCTTTTGTTTGTTTGATGAATTCATGTAACGTGGTCACAGTTGTGGATAAAGAATATAAAACGGTAGCAGGTGATGGTAAAATGATGCATGTATACGTCTTAAACAACTGCCATGAAGCATAAACTGCGTCTACTGCTCTGTTAGGTGCTGTTATTGTGTTATTAGTGCCACTACAATGCGAAGCACAGCTCATATACATATATATTTAATCACCTCAGTCATATAATCTGACCACTGTCAGCAAGAAAGAGTCTCATGTTTCTGTGATATATATTTCAAAAGAAAGATACCAACTCAGCTGGCAAGGATATGCGTCCTGCATCTCAGGAGGCCTGGTCACTAAGTAACAATGAATTTCACATTTCGCAAATTGATCTAAACTTGGAGAGTTCGGTGCTTGCCATTGTTTACATCATTAATCAGCGTAGATGTTTGTGTAACCTGAATTCAGCCTGCATGGCTCCAAAAAAGTATAAAGTCCCTCATCCTACTAAGCACCACCATTAGTTCAAAGAAGCCATTTGCCAGATTCCCTTGTTTTGTGTAATGAAATATGAAAAACTTCTAATAACCAAAAATGTAAGACATTCTTGCTATATAAATCCTGATAAATTTACATCTCAAATGCTAAAATTGAATTTGATACAGCAACATCTTGGCTCTCCTGTGGCTAAGCAGAATCAAACAGCTGACATGTGCACTCATCTCAGGGACCTCTGGTCCCTGCAGTCCTGTCCCTGTTTTGTTCACCTGTTTTCAATCCTTCACAACAGTCCCCACCACTTAACTCTCTATATAACTGTGACGAAACTTTTGATGTGACTTTGGGTAGGAGCAGAGAGGCAGTTGCATGGTCTTGTATTCCAAGACGGTTTGGTCCAATGAAACAAATGCTGTCTTGTGACTCCCCCTGGTTGCCCCCAGCTTTTTTACTCCCCAAAGCTGTGGACTCCTGACACCTGCTGGTTCATGATGGTCACTTCTTCCTGACGAGTACTTTGTTGCCAAGATACTAAAGTACCTTGCTGATCCCTTTGTTTATGCTGGCGGATGTGGGCTTTCTTTCGCAAAGTATTTTGCGGAAATTACTCTCGACTGTAGTTGAGCATTCACCACTGACAAGAGTTCCGCCCCCCAAAATGTTTTCACATCATCAGTGAAGTCATAAATATGACTGGGAAAGTTGGACATGATGAAAATTCCAGTATGTCCAAATTGACGCTTTATAACATAACAGTGCCAGGAATCAAGCACTTTGAATCATCCAAATTTAGTGGATACAGTGTTATATTATGAATGTACAGTACTATTTTGTCTCGCACGACAAAATCTGTAATCACTCAAACGCTAAGCAGTTGTCAGATGAAGTTAATGCTCTCAAGTGGTTCCCACGTCTACCATCCATTCCGTGTGACGTGAACGCGGCATCACATTCCACCGCAGCCCGGGGACCGGAGGGGGCGGTAGTTTCCTGGCAGTTTCCCGTCGGACAACAAAAAAAATATATATCAAAGTGGAAAAGAACATCCAAAAAAAACAAAACCCACAGATCATTTTAGAGGAAGCCACCTGGGGTCCAGACTTTGATCGTGAGAATTGTGAGTAGTCTTTAAAGACTTTAGCTATCCTAACGTTGTTTGTCTTTTGTTGCATTTGCAGCTGGCTAACGTTATTGTTTGGTGAACGAACACGGGCAGCTTGCGTTGTAACATTTTTTTTGTTTTTGTTTTCTTTTCAAAAATGCCTCGTAACCCCTAATTATTAGTCATCTGTGTTGATTAAAAACAAACAGCCAGTTGAATGTAGATTTTTTTTGTGGGGCTAAATTGCCGTTTCTTGGCTGAAAGTGGAATTTGTGGCCTAAATTTTAGTAGCTAATCACTCGCGAGTTCCGGGGAACCTCTGGGAAATTTGACGGAAGCTCATCAGTTGACTTTTCATGGGAGAGCCGACAGAGATATGTGTTCAGGTTTAGAGTAAAGACGGAGTGAGGTCAAGCATATTTAAACGCGACTGGTTTGAGTTAGGATTAAGGTTAGATTCTAGTAAAGCTAAGACGAAACCGATATCGACGGACTTCTCTTTTCCATGAATCTATTCACGAGCGTTTGAACATAATGCTAACTAAAATGTAAATGGTGTTGATTGGTATGAAACCCGGAGCCTAAACATTCATTTAAGCCTGATGTAGGTTGCGGTTTTATTATCGATTGGACAGTATATACAACGCGTGAATCTGACAATTCTTATCAATTTTGATATCTACCGGAAAGCACCATCGTCATGTGACCACTTTGACGTCACATCGAGTCTCTGTATTTGTGGTAGCCGTCTTCATCTTAATAAGGGCTGTTTATTTAAACCTTTCACATGACTCGTCCTTTTCATTTTATTTTTTTCAGCACTATCCAAATAATCCAACGCTTCACTCGGTCTCTGCTCCCGATCCAAACCAGAGATGAGCACCGAGAAGACTGAATATACTCCCGTGCAAGGGGGACCCCCTCCGCCTTACCCCCACGGGATGGCAGCATATCCTGCAGCATATCCTCCCGCATATGACATGAACATGCAAGGCCCAAACATGTTCATGGGCCCTGCTCCCGGTGGTCTCCCTTTCCCTCCACCAACTGCTTTTGCACCGGGTGTACCTGGAGCTTTTGGGATCGCCACGAACCCCCAAGGCGGCTATGGCGTCAATCCGTCTTCTTCACCATATTCTCCACCAGTCCAGGGTCCTAATGACAACTTCAGTAGTTAGTATTTTTAACATTTTGGCATTTGTATTTATGTGGTAATAGATTCGTAGCATAATTGAATCAGTTTAATGATTCTGGTTGTTGCTATTTCAGATGATGTCTACCCTAACCAGGATGATCCACCAGCCTTCCATGAGAATCAAACCTTTGATTTTGGACTAGATAACAAGACCATAAGGAGAGCCTTTATTCGAAAGGTAATGAAACAGATTGGTTGAAGAAAATGGAAAATCATATAGAATATGACAGTTGATTGGTCCATTTGCTTACTCAGAGTTACTTAGTTATTTCCTGCCAAGGCTGCAAAATACATGTTATGATACACAATAATGAAATCCCATATCCTTAAATGTAAAAAAAACAATTTGCATCAAAATAAAGGCAATCTAAATCAATTTTCATTAAATCAAGTTTTTTGACATATCCTGCTGATGAATAAACAAACAATGGGGAAAAAAAACAACTTAATACTTTTTGAAGTTATTTTTTAGGGCATTTTTGCCTTTATTGTGATAGCACATTGAGAGAGAGACAGGAGACAGGAAAGCTGCGGGTCTGACCATGGGTGCTGCAGTTAGGACTAAGCTCATGTGGTATGCACTCTGCCAGTTGAGCAAGTTGAACAGGGTGCCCAAACACAACTTTATACTTAAACTTCTTGGTGGAGTTAATCACATACATTGATGCATCTTGAGATATGATTATTATGATAATTCTTTGTTAGAAATATCATCAGTGTCTGCTGCCTAACACTCCACTCTTCCTTCCAGGTATTCTTGGTGTTAACGGCTCAACTGTTGGTGACGTTCGCCTTTGTGGCTGTTTTCACCTTTGTGGAAGAAGTCAAGAGTTTTGTCCTGGTGAATGCCTGGACCTACTTGGTGTCCTATGCTGTGTTCTTTGTGTCAGTGTGTGTGATCAGCTGCTGTGGAAGCGTACGCCGAAGACATCCTTGGAACCTGGTTGCATTGGTAAGCCTGCACAGACTTTGTTTTTTTCAAAATGGCAAAGAGAGAGGGGAGGAGTTCCAGCTCAGGAAGTACCATGCTATCTGATCTGGACTGTTGTTGTTTAGGGAGAAAATATACAAAGTTCATATTTTCTTTTACATTGTTTTAAAATAAAATTCAAATCACTGTTGTAACAAGAAAATGATTAGCCTTTTCTTTTTCATTCCTTGAAATCATAACCTACTCAAACTTGTGCTACAGTGCTGATGTATTTCCTGTGTCTTGTTTTCAGTCCATCCTGACTCTCAGTATGTCCTACATGGTGGGAATGATTGCCAGCTTCCATGAGACTGACTCAGTGATCATGGCAGTGGGCATCACAGCAGTTGTGTGCTTCACAGTGGTCATCTTCTCACTGCAGGTTTGTATCTGTCAATCCCTGCCTCTTGTATGTATGTATGTATGTATGTATGTATGTATGTATGTCTGTCATGTACATTGACTCCACACTCTGATATGGAGGTAACCTCAACATCACTATTGGATTCTTCCTACAGACCAAGTACGACTTCACTTCCTGCCACGGCGTGCTTTTCGTCTGTTTAATAGTCCTGATCTTCTTCGGCATCCTCTGCATTTTCATCCGTGACAGGATTCTACACATTGTGTATGCTGGACTGGGAGCTTTGCTTTTCACCTGTGTAAGTCCTTGGACAAATTTTTTTCTCCCTGATTTAATATATATGATGATAATGAAAGCAGCGGTTATTGACCTTGTTAAGTGTAATACTGACACCCATGCATTGAAATATGTGTGGGGGGGTGTTGAGGTTTCAAATCAGGCCCATCACCTCTGGTGTGACTTGATAGAACTTGAAGGGATCATTGTGATTGATCAGTGGTTTGATTTTTGACTGAAACTCTTGAATGATACCTCTTGGCACTGCTTTGTGGCATTTTTAGTAACCGAATGTCAATTCAGATTAAACTTTCAAACTAAAAAGTCTAACTCTGAAATGCATTCAAGATACCCTGTGGAGTGTGTTTCAGCATTTCATACAAAAATGCTTAACAGGCTAATAAAACAAAAGACCTAAGTTAAAACATCAAGGGGAGACATGTCCGCTGAAAGAAAGTAAAAATTCCAAAGACAAAAGAAGGAGATCTGATTTTATATAATGCATAATAAAACTCTAAATATGCTCTTTAATTAATGTTCTCACAAACACACCTAAATCATCTTCTACAAAACAATATTTACAATGGATGTCATTAAAATCACACTTTCAGAGATTTTGGAAACTGAGTTGCCAGTTTGACCATAACACAACTCCACAGCATTGAAAATTCTATTTAAAACATTCAGCTGCAAGGTGCCTTTCGAAACCAGGTTTGTTTAATGTGGAAAATCCACAGAACTTGTTTTCAGCAGTTTACATTTCAGCTCTTTTCTACCAAAGAAATAACTCTATGAAAACTGTTGATGTGAGGTCTGTATTAAACTGAATAACAAGATAGTGTTTCTGGTTTCTGCTGTTGAGGTTTTCAAGCATATTCTTTAATTGCTATGAGTACCACTGTATTCTGGTGTAGGCAGAAATATCGCAGGCTCATATTTTAAAACCTGGACAAATAAAACCAAACTCACCTTTTTGTAATTTGGGTAAACCATCCCTTTAAGCTGAGATGACCTGACAAGATTTAGAAATCAGATATTGATTGGATTTCTATATAATTGACCCACTGTGAATTTCTTCTGTGTTGCAGTTCTTGGCGGTTGACACGCAGCTGCTGCTTGGCAACAAGGAACTGGCCCTGAGTCCAGAAGAATATGTCTTTGCTGCTCTTACCCTGTACACAGACATCATCAACATCTTCCTCTATATTCTTGCTATCATTGGAAGAGCAAGGGGGGGCTGAGCAGGAAGAACAGACAGAATTGTTTTGAGTTCTTGTAAAGAAAAAAAGAAGAAGTGAATTCCTTTAATCTTGATTTTTATTTTGTCTCGTAGTGTGTATTGTGTGTTAGTGTGTCACAAAGTTTAAGAGTGCTTTGCTTCACCTTGTGCAGATGTTTTATATGGTAATATATAGTGTCTTTGTTGTAGTTTGGGGCTTTAATGAGGTGTATGTCCTGTGGTACAAAACTTCATCATGGTTCAGAAGAAAATTGACAAAACAGTTCACTTACTTGCTTTTCCAGACCTTTCAACTGTGTCACACAGTCTTCATCAGAAGAAGGGTTTTGCTCACTTGACATGGGGATGAACCCTTCTACACCCTAGCCCAGTGGCAGTTATGATTTCATCCGTTGCAGTTTTAGGGTTTCTTTTCCAGGCTAGCTGCTTCAGTGGATGAAGACCTTGTGATATGGTTTAAACAGGATAAAGCTAGTAAGTGGACCATGAGTTGGGATTGATTTGTCAAACTACTAGTTCCAGGGTCAAGAATGAACTTAAACTATAGGTCAACATGTATGAGAACAGCTAAAAAAGTGCAGTGGATGAATTGGGAACAGTTGACGAGTTTGAATGTCAGCAGATTTGTCTCCATGACAACCAAACTAAGATGGTTGAAAAGCTAAATTCACTCTGAGTTGAGATTGAGATTTTTGTCAAACTACTATTTTCAATGTAAACAAAAACTTTTAATAGGTAAATATAAAGGTTCTTTTCAAAGCCTGATCTGTCTTCTTTATGGAGTGAGAGAATCTTGACAGAGTCACATCCCAGCAGAGAATTCACTTTTGTTGTGATTTGATTCTGTCAGCGTCAAGAAAGGTTTGGGTGTTTGTGGCTCAGCTGTGAAACTGGGAGCCCCAGAATGGACCTGGAGCAAACTTTTGGTGCCTTGCTATCAAAAAATGAACTCCTCAGGCAGGAAAATGATCAGTTGAAATCCATGCTAAGTGTAGTCAAGGAAAACATAGACCTGAGAGCCAGGATGCACTGCTTCAACAATGATACTATGGAGGAGTTACCAGGTACTGTAAGTGTTTTTCTTTGCCACTAGATGGCAGCTACGATGCAGTTCAGAGTTGATGTAGGAATTAGAAAATGAATTTAAGACAGGAACTAAATTTAGGATTTCTGTATGCCTTTGTTTTAAAAGTAATATTTGTATTTTGAACTTTTATTAGATATAAGATTAGATTAGAACATGAGATTTATTAGATATAAATACTGATAACTTTTATTATGTGATGTCCCATCTATCTAAAATACAATAATACCAAGCATCGACAAGTATAGGCCTTTTGATGGTCCCAAGCATGAGCATTCTTAATGGATCCAACTTTATAAGTAAGTGCAACAGTTGACAAGGGAAAAAAATGGCCCAAATTGTTTCCTAGCAACACAATTTCAAAGAAATTGTCTTTTATATTCACATTTCCAAAACTAAATCTTTTAACCTGACCTCAGTATATCTTTATGATAATTTTTTTTACTCATTTGTATGTTTTGAACAATATATATTATCTTACAGGAAGGGGGGATCTGCTTACAATCAAAGTAAGAAGCAATTTCTATTCTATTTTAGCTTTATTCTGTAACATAAATATATATATATATCTATATGTATATATATATATATATATATATATATATACATACATACATATGTATATATGTATATATATCAACCAAATATTCCACAAAATCTTTTTAAAACTACAGGGTAATCTCATTATTGAATAAATATATTAGTAATATATAATTTTTCTTGCAAAACATACAGCTATTATCAATGTCAGTAAATCTTCCAATCACACTGTTACAGGGATAGATTTTGTGAAGGATTTTTTAATCAATTTTTTTTTTACTTGATTAGTTATGCAGAATTTACATGGTTGTAAGTCATGTTATTTTCAATACAATTCCCTCAGTGTGAGCATTTGAATAGGCAACCCCACTGGCTGTTATGTTTTTAGGATCTGTTATTTTGTGAATATATTTAGGATTTGTAAAATTAAGACGCTAAGAGGGGAGAATTGTGATAAGTTCTGATAAAGGTATGTTTTGATAAGAATTTTCAAAGATGTCAATGACTCAATTAGCCTTATTTCCACGGGCAGGTCAATCCAGAGTCTCAGGGCTCTCATCGTAAACACTCTGTCATCTCTGGTTTTAAGCTGTGATGGTGGAACAGGCAAAAGAAATAGGACACAGGCCATAGTGATCCTTAAAAGTAATCAATAATATATCAGTGTTAAGCCCCAGTGTAGGGGTTAAAACAGATGTGTCTCTGTGTCATTAAAGTATCCACTCTGCCATATGCAGTACGTCTGACAAGAATAATATCTGGCGTCCTTGTTATCAGTTTGCTCACCATCAGGAAGAAAACCATCCAGTCTGTGGCAAACCACCGTTGATGAGACTCACTTTAGAAAAGACCTGCAACAACAAACCAAATTCAAACATGAACACCGAACCTCATCCCCTGCCGACTTCAAGTCTTTCATACAAACCTCGGTGCACAGGGACACAAGTGAGAAAGAAGAGTCTCAAAGCTGCCAGGCTGATATTCCTCTTGAGGTCAAACGTGAGTGATGCCCTACATACAAGGAGAAATTTTAGAGAAGTAATATTAGTGTTTCCTAAAAGAAACGTTTGATTAATTTGCGTTATTTCATTGCACTTCCAGACAGGCTGCTGGGAGAGATTGCCTACCAACTGGATGGGAGGATTCTGTCTCATGTCTTCCAGGGACATAAAAGGCTCTACGGTTTCACACTACTCAACATACCAGACAAGATCATAGAGGTAAGAAATCCCTCATTGGTATACGAGTCATTTAAAGGAAGAGTTTTTGTTTTTATCAAGAACCTGCTTGTGGACAGTTCAAGAAAAAAATGTTCTTTTTTTGACATTACAGATCAAATCTGTACAAAGTAGCTCGTCCCATTATCAGTTCATTTAGAAAAACACTTACCGTAACATTCCACTTACATGACTCTCAAGCCTGCCTTCCTCTCTTGTAGGTTAGCACACATCCGCTGACAGGTCAGGTGGATGAAGGCTATCGGCTTCATCTCACTCAGAGGTATACTGACCTCATGGAACGGTTGAAACAGCTCGGGTATAAAATAACACTTCACCCTGCTTTCACTGAATTTACTGTCAACACTTATGGGATCCTGAAGGAGAGGCCGGTTGAAAATAGCACTCAGGCAATGGACTACAACAACCCAGTCTTTCTGAGGAACCTGATAGTGACCACAGCACCCAGAAAACTTCAGAAGGACCTGCTGCTTGTGCTCACCTGTCTCTGCAACGTGGCCAAGAAGGATAGAAAGCCTCTTCTTCTCTGGAAATGACTGTATTCAAAGGCATATCAACCGAATTTGCAAGCTTGCACCATCCACAACTTGGAAATAAACACTGACTAATGATATGACAAGATAAATTTTGTTTGTTTACTTTTTGCACACAGAAACACCTGCCATTTTACAGATGGATAAACAGATGGTTGAAGGGAGCAAAAGAAGAAGAGTGAACTTTCAGCTCTCTTCATCATCCCAACCAATCCCTATTGCTGCTTTGTTGATTTGGAATTAATTTGGTGTAAATAACAATGAACTTCTTTATTTTAATAGACACACATATCCAAGTCATGTAGTTACTTAGCCTTAATAAGTTTGGTTTTGTTTGCATATATTATATTAATGAACTCAATTTTATCTGTTGTTCTTATATGTACCCATAAACTCAAATATTCATTTGATGATATACTTAAGTCATGCTTAGTATTATGCTCAATTGATGTGTTCAGCAAGTTATGCTCAGTAAATATGTACTCTTTCACCATACATACTTTTTTCCATATTTTACATGTATTGTTTATTGCTCATCTTACAAGCTAAGTGTTATATTTTTATACTCTATTCTGTCATGTAATACTTTGAAAAGTAGGCCTTTTGTTAGTCTTGATGTTTAAGTTGTTATGTGCCAGATAGCTGAGGCCTCATTTTGTTTTATTGGGTTCATTTCTTTGGCACACCACCTTTGTCCCTTCCTCCCCCACACTGGACTTCCTTGTTGAGACCTTCAGGTTACAATAAACTACCTTCAAGTACTCATTGACTCAGTTTTAATTCTTGATTTGTCATGTTACGGTTCCTGTCACCCCTAGCTCCAACTAAGGGACGTAACAAAGTAAAAAGGGGAAATGTATTTTGCTCAAGTTCTCTTGCAGTAAGCAGATGTTGCACAACAAGATGCGCTTAGGGCCTCTTGTCTCTTTCAGTGTGTGGATGTTGTATAACCAGGTGCCCCCTAGCAGTTGTAGGTGCAACACGTTGACAGTGATTTGTGCCTTTCCTCATGGCAGTATTTAATGTATTATCCCAAATATGTACATGGACGTGTAAACTGTGTTTCACCCTAAAAACAGAACTTTTGTCTATATATGTACATGTTTGTGAACAACAGGATGAGTTAGTTCCTCTATTTAATGTATATAAGGGAGGCAAAATGTAAGGCATGAAGCTTCTTTTCCATTTTCCTGATGACTCTCAGCTTTTTCTTTTTTATTTATTTATTTTTTTAAATTTGATTTTTAGACACTCAGTTTCATCCAGAGACTAATTTTCGTTAACCCAAAATAAAGGGCTTAAACTTTTTTTTTCTTTTTTTTTTAAGACACCACATTGTACACCAACTTGCTTGAAGGTAAGCCCCCTCCACATGATGGCTAGAGGTTAACTTCAAATAGGGCTGAGATAGATGCTGGGAGCCCAAAGCATTCTTTAAGGTTTCGTTAAGAACAGGCTGGTGTATGCAAGGAACTGTCAAGAGTTCATTTATATTAAGCTGACCAACTATCGCGCTGTTCCTGGCAGTGAGGCCTCTCCCTGGCATATTTAGAAAAGAGGTACAGGAGGGAGGTCTCATCCATTTGGTTAAGTGTCTACCTGAGGTTCATTCAAGGGAGTGAGAGTTAACCGCGTTTACCTCCAGCGCTGCTTACACAAAGGTTTGTTCACCTTTGGGATTGGCCTTGCGGTGCCATCAAGGCCTGGCAATCCCGGTACTCCTGGTGTGGAAAGACACCCTGAGCTCTGGCTCCCCATAAAAAGAGTCTCATTTAGGGCAGTGGAAGTCCCCCTCAAAAGGGAGCGAAGGGTATAAGGGGTGTTATCAAATTAATTTGCCATTCATCAAACCACAAATAAATTCACTGTTACACATTTGCTTATTCATGTACACTTTGGAAATATGCATGGTGAAATTAAACAGCCATAAAGACATGAAGCATTCAGTGTTTCTCAAACTGTTTCATATACAACCAAAAAGGGCAACTTGTTAAAATAAATCTAATAGTGATTTACTTCAATCGATATTCAATCGACAATCAATGATATTCTGGGGCAGTATAATTTCTTAAGAAATAATCAATTAACCACATTGATGTCTGCTAAGCATAAAGGATGTATGGTATGCACCACTTCATGGATCATGAGGTACAGCATGGTGAATGAGCTTCTCATGGACCTGGCATGGTAATCAGATTGAACTGCCATTTTGTTTCAGTTCACGATGAACAAGAGTTGTAGCTAGGTGGCAATTCAGAGGTCTGGAACCAGGCTATTATGGACCTTAATTTGGAAAAGTTCTGTTTAGTTGATACACGATGAGTCTATGGTTGGAATAATATCACTTGAAGGAGTAAGAGCTATCAACAGGAGTTTGTTGAAGTGCCTTCCTATTCTCTCTCTTACGTAGTAATTAAATTTGCAGGAAGTAGCCTACAGTACCAGTCAGAAATTTAGACACACCTACCCATTCAGAGATTTTTCTTTATATTGACTTGATTTTTTACATTGTAGAACAATACTCATGACATATCAGAAAAATTAAATTACACGTTTGGAATTATGTAGTGAACAAAAAAGTGCTACAATAAACAAAATATGTTTCATATATTAGATTCTTCAAATTCTTCAAAGATTCTTCAACCACTTTTATCTATATAATTCTACATGTATTACTTAATTAATTTATTTCAGGATTTATTTCATAGAGTTACCAGCCTCAGAAATCCACAATTTAAAGCCATCTCAGATTAGAGCCTACAGGAATGCTTCACAGAGTTCAAGTAGCGGACACGTCGCAACATCAACTGTCCGCAGGAGACTGTGTAAACCAGGCCTTCACGGGCAAAGAAACCACTAATAAGGTAGGCCAATAAGAAGAGAATTGCTTGGGCTACAAGACACAATGAATGGACCAGTGGAAATCAGTAGTTTGAGTCCAAATTTGAGATTTTTTGGTTCCAACTGCTGTGTCTTTGTGAGATGCAGAAAAGGAGAATAGATAGTATCTGTGTGTGGTTCCCATCATGAAGCATGGAGAAGGAGGAGGTTGATGGTGTGGGGGTGCCTTGCTGGTGACACTGTTGGCCATTTATTCAAAATTAAAGGCACATTTAACCAGCATCACTACCACAGCATTATGCTGCGACACACCATCCCATCTCTTTTGCGCTTAGTGGGATCATCATTTGTAAGGCCTATTTAACCCAGAAGGAGAGTGTAGGAGTGCTGCATCAGATGACCTGGCCACCACAATCACCTGACTGAAACCCAATTGAAATGGCTTGGGATGAGTTGGACAGCAGAGTGAAAGAAAAGCAGCCAACAAGTGCTCAACATATATATATTTATATATTACCTCATGAAGCCATTTGAGACAAGAGTGTGCAAAGCTGTCATCAAAGCAAAAGGTGGCTTCTTTGAAGAAATCTAAAATCTAAAACATTTTGCTTTATATACAATTCTTTTGTTTACCACATAATTCCATATGTTATTACATGGTTGTAATGCCTTCAGCATCATTATACAGTGTAGAAAATAATAGAAATAAAGAAAAACCATTGTATTATAAGGTGTGTCCAAACTTTGCATCCATGATAATGTGGCATTAAATAAACCAATCCAAAAATGCTAGGAATGGGATATAAAACAAGACATTTTTAATTATGGCTCAGTCTTTATCCATATTTTCTTCTGATGTTTCCTTTGGTAAAATGTTTGGAGAAGTCACTGCCTATTTAACTGGGATACTTAAAAATGAAATACACCTTAGTTGATTACTGTAACTATAACACTCAGAAGTTTTAAAAAACCTTAATGTAAAAGGTCGGCTCAGGTATGGTCACGTGTCAGACGGGACCGACACGATGACAACTCCTTTAGGGTGTGGCTTAATAACGCCAGTATGATAAGTAGCTGAGAGCAGGGTGGGCTTATAGCCTACTACTGATCTGGTTATTATTATTCTAAGATGAAAACTAATAATTTCATTTGAACATGTGACGATCTAGTAATTAAATGCAATGAAATAAATACATAAGTATGCTGGTCGATGCATATGTTCATCATGATGCCCCGGTAAGGTAAGATCATTAGGACTATACCACGTTAGCGTAGTGTGTAAGCTAGCTACGCAACAGGACAGGTGTCAGCTTTTATTTGTGATAACTAACATGTACATAGACTATACAGGATGTATAAAGCTTGAGAGTTGAAAAACCATGTGCGATAATGATAGACTGACGTGTTGCGGGCATGCACACCAACGTTTATGTAGTTTTGAATGTCTTTCTGTGTCGTTTAAAAGTGAAAGTGTTAGCTTAGCATACCTAATGCCCAGAGTACTATTCCTGATACTCCCCGTACCTACCTGTTTGAGTATCGACTGGACGGACACAACGACACCGAAACCTCGCTTTCCCTTGACGACCAGAGGTTTCGTGATGATGGTAGCCTGTTTTGAAAGGGGTTTTTACGTGTGTAGCCGGAGATTGTTGAATGTTGGGGATTTTCAGCTCCCTGGTTGCATTTCATGAAGGAATGTCCATCTTTGTCCATCTTTAACTAAAGCATCTGAGCCCATTGTCTACAATGGGAGTGAATCCTTGAATGCAACACACTGACGTTAAAGGGCAAATCCACTCTAAAGCCGTATTTACGGCATTATTTATCACAATACAGTACTGTATACAGCGTTAGTATCAGGTTAGTAGCCAGACCTTGAATTGGTGTCACTGAATCACACGTTGTGAATGTATTATAGTTGAGATATTATTTTCTTTTTTTCTACTCTTTATTTTTTATTTTGGTATATAACAAAAACATTGAAAATCAGGAAATTGATGAATTCCCATATTAACAAGCTCCCAATTTCCCACCCAACCTCTATACAGAAGAAGGAAAAGTCAATCAAAATACAAAATTGTTTTCTCAAATACAAAGTTCTGCTTTCTTTTTTATTAAGGATGAAAGAACATGAAAACTTGGCAGTACAGGATTAGAATAAATATTTATCTCATCATCATTTTTACCACACCCAGTGACTTTACACAGCATAATTGATATGTAAACACACACACTTTGTGTTCGGGCTCGTCATTGCAGTCGTATTTTGCCAGTGGTTAGCAACACCGTGCAGATGGTGACAGCAGGATTATACACAGTTTACACAATGTTTTTCTCTTTGCCTCCTTTAAAAGTGATCATGATGCATTGCATAAGCCTGCAGTAAGCCAATCTGATCTTCCCGCTGCGTCTGACTATTGCATTCATGTCACTACAGCTGTATGTTGCCTCATGTTTTCCACAACTGCATGTATGGGCATTAAGTCAGTGTGAGATAAAAGCCAGTTGTTCCAGAGAATTGTCACTGTAAATTTTTATATGGGTTGCAAGAACAGAACCATGTCATAACATTTTGATTTCTTCCTCCTGTCTTAGTGTCCAGTGGAGCCTATGAAGGAGAAACTTTCCACAGGATCCTGATTGCTGCTTAGAAAAGGGGCAGAGGCATGGCCCTGCAGGAATCTCCCTTTCCTAATGACTTTGTTGCAGGCCTCCATGCTGTGGGATGGGCATTCATCTTCCCTTGTTTCTGGTTTCTTGATTGCCTCATTGCTGTGTGGAAGCCCACCACCCTGGAGCAAAAGAAACAGGACTGCTTCCTCTTCGGCCTCAAGGTGTTCTTCGGCACCATTATCTTCTTCATCCTTTTTCTCACTGCAGCCCCTTTTGCCCTCCTGGGCTTTCTGCTCTGGGCTCCCCTTCAGGCCTGCCGCAGACCCTTTTGCTACCACAGAACAACACCATCCTCACCAGAGGTGGAGATACACAGGGGCTTTGAGCTGGTAGGAAAGGCATCATTTAGCTTTGCCACAGCCAACCTGTGTCTTTTGCCTGATTCCCTGGCTCGCTTTAACAACCTGGGACACACCCAGCACAGGGCAACCACAGTTGGTCAGCGCATTGTGCAGGGTGTGAGTCGTCCCCATATCCGCATCTTTGTTGACTCCCCCAGCAGCTGTGGTACTCTCAGCCCCTCCAGCAGCATACTCCCCACAGTTAACTCAGCTACATATGGGGCTACAGAAAGACAGGCCCAGCCTCCGGCAAGTCACGATTCAGACACAGCTAAAGGACAAGCTTCAATCCCAAAGTCCCATAGTCGCGTGGTTTGTGTGCCCTGTGATGATACAGAACAGCCCTCGACAGAGTCACCCTCTCCCCTCTACAATTCCAACGAGAACTTCAACCAGCAGGGGCGAACAGGTCACCGGAGCGCTCCCCGAGCCCTGTTCTCCCAAGGTCTCCGCCAACAGGACGATGCACCTGTGGAGGTGTCCTCACTGTTTCCAGCCAATGTGGATATATTGTGCCTACAGGAAGTGTTCGATAAGAGGGCTGCATGGAAACTCACCCAAGCACTAAGACCCCTATTTGGACACATATTGTATGATGTCGGTGTGTATGCCTGCCAACCACCATGCACATGTTCCTCTTTCAAGTTCATTAACAGTGGTCTGTTCCTAGCCAGCCGATTCCCAGTGCTCGAAGCCCAGTACCACTGCTTTCCCAGCAGCAGTGGGGAAGACGCACTGGCTTCTAAGGGCCTCCTTTCTGCTAAGGTACATTGCTTAATATCGTGAATGAAGCCACTGTCAGTTACTAATGTTGTGTTTTCTGTTTTACAAAATTCACAATCACTAGTCAGGATTTTGTAATACTGTTACGATAGTGAAAATATGATGTAATGATGGTTTTTGATATTCTTAGGTACTTATTGGGAAGAATAAGAAACAGAAGAAACTGGTTGGCTATGTTAACTGCACACACCTTCATGCACCAGAGGGCAAGTGACGTTTTGTGATATGGTTTGCTCAGGTTAACAGAAAGTTTTGTATTGTTATTTATGAGGAAACAAACTTATTCTTTTCTTTTTGCTTTTCTATGATTACTTATTAGATGATGCGGAAATGCGCTGTGATCAGATGAACATGGTAACCAAGTGGATTAGTGATTTTCAAGCTGCCAACAGACAGCCTGATGAAGACGTTGTTTTTGATGTGCTCTGTGGTGATTTAAACTTTGACAACTGCTCACCTAGTACGTCTATGTCTCTGACAATTTTTTAATAAGATTTTTCCATTTTACCATCAGTTCTTTTAGTCTATAAATGTTGTTTTTGTTTGTCTAGATGACACCCTGGAACAGAATCAGTGCCTGTTTAATGAATACAGAGATCCTTGCAGGGCAGGGCCTGGAAAAGAGAAGCCCTGGGTCATTGGTTTGTAGCATTTGAAACCATTAAACTATATTAAATGCTGCATACTTATGCTATACGCTGACATTCATAGGGTATTACAATGATTTGCTTCCAAAGGTACTCTACTGGAGCAGCCTAAGTTGTATGAAGATGACGTAAATACCCCAGAGAACCTACAAAGGTACACTCAGTTTCAATGTCTTTAGAACAGCACCACTAATGTGATGTTAACAGAACTCCTCACTCATAGTTTATTCCCTTAAATGACATGCAGATCCTTTCTGTCTTCTCTTTGTCTCTGTGTAGAACTCTGGAAACAGAAGAGCTGAGAAAGCATTATATCTCTCCTCCTGTTCCTGAAGACGGCCATCCATTTGATTACCCTGAGCCTGGCCAGCCGTGGATTGGACGTCGGATCGACTACATCCTGTACCGCGAAAGCTCCATTTCAAAACAATGCGGAACAGTATGTATCCCACTGTGTTTTTACCCTTTTGTCTACTCGGTTCTCTCTTTCTTCTCCGTTCTTTCTGTCTCATTCAAGTTACAGGTCAGTCAGTGCTTAAAACACAAGCTACTGTATCTCCAATGAAAAAGAATAAGCATTGTGAAAACCGCACGTTCTCTTTGTCTCCATCTAGGAAATCGAAGAGGTGACCTTCATAACCCAGCTGGCTGGCCTTGCAGACCATATTCCTGTGGGTTTGAGACTAAATGTAACAATGGACTCTGACTGTGCTGATGAATGAGGACTAATGTGAGCACAGCGTCATGTTTGAACAAAGGGAACAAAATGTATAAAAATGTACATTGCTCCGATCTATACAGGCACAATAATGTTTTGTTTACATACTTGAATATGTGATTTCAATGACGGTGTCCTGACCTATAAGATTTTACCTCAGGTATCATTAATATGGATTTATTGAAATTTTATAATGTATACAATTTTATGCATTAAAAGTTGCTCAGGGGCCAGATGTATTGATTTTGTGAAACAATATATTTTTAAGATTTTTCATTCTGAAATATTTCCTACAGAAATAAATGCAAATAATGAATTTTACATTGTGTATCTTGTTTTTGTCATCAATTATAAGGTGTATAATTTGACTAAAATTTCAAAGAATTTTGCTGCTCAAAGGGACAGTTTACAGGGCAGGATGCACCAGCATAGGCTGATGTTTGAGTGCATGAAATAGGCTGAGAAATTTTATTATGTATTCAGTGGTGAAAAATAACTAAATACATTTACTCAAATATTGTAGTCAAGTACAGTTTTAGGTACTTTAGAGCGCTGTAATTGAATATTTGCATTTTACTACTTTATATTTCTAACTCAGGGGCAACTTTTTATTCGATAATTTAAGTTTCTAGGTACTGTGCAGATTCAGATTAATAATACAAAGTATAATCAACAAATCAAGTCAAAGCAAACATGACTGAATCATATTTCTAAAGCTGACAATGAGGCCTTGTTTTGCATATGTAAAGCAGTATCACCAGGCTAAGGCAAAGTATGAATCACAGGGCAATTTATGCAGTATACTGATTTGCAAAATCACCAGCCTGAGTTCTCAGGTCAATGAGCGTTGTGACCGATAGGGTTTGCTCTTCATTTATTTCAGGCAAGGCCCAGAAACCAACAAAGAAGCCGGGCGAGCCAATAAAAAGCCAAGGGCGACAATCACTTCCTGTTTTTAGTTTAGCCCTTGATAGACGCGTGGATTGCTTTCAGACTTTTACGAATGTTGTACATGTTGAAATCATGAGTATCCTCAATCGCTGTAAGACACTGGTGTCACCGGTGATTAAAAGACACGTTTTACTTGAACAAACCGGTGTTTTTAGAAGCGTCTGTTCAATCCCCACAGCTCGGTGTCGCAGCCTGTGTTCACCTCGACGTTTAACACCGAATTCAGCCTCATGTCAGCGATGGCATCATGTTTTCACCGGTCATCTAGACACAAAGAGATGTTATTCAGAGGTATGTAGTGAAAGCAGTAATTCAAAGAGGGGCCATGGCGTGTCTCAAGAGGAATCGAATGAGATGGACAGTGACAGCAGAGCCCCGAGTCAAAGTGAGTAGGTGTTTAGTCTTAGAGCTGAAACAATAAATCGATTAATAGATTGAGAGTTAAATGTGAGGATATGTTACTTTTACTCCATTACTACAAATGAAGTTGGAGTTGAAAAATTAATCAATTTATTGAATGACAGGAAATTGTCAATTAATTTATTAATCGATTAATCATTCATCAAAATAACATTTTCTGGTTTCATCTACTGAAATGTGAGTATTTGTTGCTTGTCTTCATCATTAATGTCAGTCAGTTGATTTTGGATTTTGCACTGCTGCGAACTATGGGAAATCAATTTTGCACTGTTTTCTGACATTAGTGATCAATTGCTTTGTCCGTACAAAGTGAGAAAATAATCTACTGATAAATTGATAATGAAAGTAGTTCTTAGTTGCATGCCTCAGGGTTTTCGAGGGCTCTAGGAATTTGCTGCAACTAATATTTTCATTATCAGATAATCTGCTAATTGTTTTCCCAATTAATCAGTTAATTGTTTTATTGATAAAATATCAGAAAAAGAAATGGAAAATTGCCCATCACAATTTCCCAGAGTCTGAGGTGACCTCTTCAAATTGCATTTTTCCCCAACCAACAACAGAATCTCAAAGATATTTCATGCTTACCATCATGTAAGATAAAGAATCGCAGCAAACCCTAAAATTTATGACTGTATAACTGTGGCATTTTTGCAGCAAAAGTGACTCAAACGATTAGTTGATTATCAAATTAAATGCTGATTAGTTTACTGTCAATTGACCAATCCATTAATCATTTCAGATTTAGGAATAGTGACTTTGTTTTTCACTGTTTTCTGACATTTTACATACTTGACTATAGAGCGATTAACCAAGAAAATAATCTGCAAATTAATGGATAATGTAAAGTTGTTAGTTGTAGCTTTAGTTACTTTAATGGATAAGGTAACTCAGTAAACCTGCATTGCTTTAATTATTGTGTGTGACTGCGTTTATCTGTTTCAGCAGTGAGTCGAAAAAAAGATATGTGCTGTTGCATCCAGACACTGTAGAGCCACATTTATGCTTGAATATTGTCAGACGAAATGTTTCACCGTTGTTTTCTCCAGGACTCTCAGAGACTTTCACTCTAGATACGCTGGTGTCTCTACTACGTCAGGAAAATGCGGTAGACATCTGTGTGATCAAAGTTCCAGACCAGATCAAATATGCTGAAAACTTCATTGTCGTCAGTGGTGTATCACCGAGACACCTCCGCGCAATGGCACTTTATGCTATCAAAGTGGTAAATGATGCCTTTTCTCTCTTTGTCACATGTTAATATGTTCAGCCTGTGTTTTTAAAATTTACACAAATGATGCTTTTCCTCCAGTACAAGTTTCTGAAGAAAGATGAAGATCCAAATGTCAAGATAGAAGGGAAGGATACAGAGGACTGGATGTGTATTGACTTTGGTATATAAAACGCAGAGATCCTATCTTTTAAGTGTCCAATTTACACTGTTGTTTATATACACTGGTGTTTTGTTTTTGTCGTTACTAGTGTCCGTTTGCCTTCACCTTAGGTAATATGGTTGTTCACTTCATGCTGCCAGAGACCAGAGACGTGTATGAACTGGAGAAACTCTGGACTCTCCGCAGGTATGATGAGCAGCTGAGGCGCATACCTGCTGAGAAACTACCAGAAGACTTCATATATGATGCTGACGTCACAAAGTGACAACACAAGACAATCATCTAAGTTGTTCACAGACTTAACTACTTCATTGCAATGTTGGATTCATCCTTTCCCATCGCTGTGAGTAGAAATACTACACTTCATCTTTGGACAATAAAACAACACATTTTGCGTTGAGAATTGACAGACTGGTGTGGATTAATGTCTTATGCAACAGATATACTGTAGTAATTACTGCCCCATCATTTTGATTAATTATATACACTTTTTTTATATTACTTGACCTTTATAGGGAATCATATGATATTTGTAAATTATGTTTGATGTTTTTTGTTTGCTGAAGAAAAAAATGTTTTAATATATTTTGATGGTTCAAAATAAATTATTTTAAAACTGTTCCATATCATTTAAAAACTTGTCTAAATATTTACTTGTATATTTTAGATAATATTAATCTAATCCAATATTTATATTAGATTATTATTATTATTATTATTATTATTATTATTATTATTATTATAAGATTATTATAAGTACAGTTGGAAAAAACACAAATAATCTTATTCTTCTAATATTCTTATTCTTATTCTTATATTATACAAATATTCTTCAGAAATACAAAATTCTAGCTGTGAACTGTACACAGTAAGTATAAAAAATAAAGGTACTAACTCCAAAGAATGGTCCCTTTTTTAGACTGTTAAAATTAATGAAATAATTATAAAAAATATGTTGTTATATTAATATATATAAAATATTTTCCTCTAAAATGTAGTGGAGCCAAAGAATAAAAATACATGACATGAATATATTCAAGTAAACCACCAGAACTTCAAAGTTGTACTTAAGTACATAACTCTGGTGAACGTACTTTTTTCACCTTCCACCTGTGGATCCAATTCACTGAGTAGTTTGTTGTGTGCAAAGAATGAGGTTTTAAGAACATTTTCCGAAAGAAATGATTACGTTGGGTTACCAAAACAAGCTATTGCAGTTGATGCCTTCAATCCAATCGAGCAAAAAGATTGTTGCTTCCAAGAAAAGAGACGTTATTGGCCAAAGTCATGACATGCATTCACTCAGCACTTACATGGGCTAAAAGATCGGTCAGTGAATTGGTAACATACTGGTAGGTCAGTCAGCACTTGCACAACTCAAAGAGCCTTGACAGTCTGCATCGGTGCAATCTTATAATACCAAGCTATGCAACATTTTTAATTTGATGATGTCACAATAAAATACACAGTTCAAAAAGTGCATTTTCTTTTATTTAGATCCAAATACCTGCAAATGAGCATTTTCTTTGTGGAGAATCAGAGTCTGAAGTAAACAGAAATAGAAGCAAAGATACTAGATAGGTGCATGCACACATACCACACACACACAACTGACTCATAACTTCCTAGCAAGTGACCATTCCGTTTCATTGACTTGCTGTAAGTCATGCTGGATCAGAACATTAGCTAAATGTAAAAATGTAATGAAGCAGGAGATACCCACACAGAGCCTGACAGCACCTGGTGTTTGAACGTTTTTGTGCCTGTTGTTATGGTTGTTTATACTTACTCTGTCTAAAACGGATGAACAAATAGTGAATATCAGCAGCTTCAGGTAACAGAACTTCCAGCAGGAAACACATCAAAAACCCACCCAAATGCAACAATGTGGACTTGAAATTGTTGCTCATACTTAAATATTTAGAGTTTAACCAAAGATGGACTGTAAAAAATAGTTATTTTAAATTGCACCATTTCCATGGTATTTACAGATAATGGTGGCACATGTGTGAGATTATACAAAACCAATTAATGCAACCCTTTGCTTAAGCTGTTAGACCTGCTACGCCCCAAACTGTATTAAACCAAGTGAAAGAAAAAGATTAGTTCAGTGTGTGAATCAAAAGCTTTTATTGTGGCTAATGTTCTCATTAACCGCAGAGCCATTTCACCAACTGCTGTGTAGCCATTTATGGCCATGCGTAATATACTCTATGATGGAGGAGACTGAAGAACAGGGAGGTTCGTTAGCTTTTGGAAACAGCAGTTGCAGAGCAGGTACAATGGGTGGCACAAAATGTCTCCTTTCATTGCACTTTTTTTCACTGAAATGGATAACATTTATAACCAGTATGAAGCTTACCTTTCACTTGTGTATATGCAATCCTAGTTCTATCTATATGTTGTTCATTTCTCCTCAGTATGCAGCTGACTGGGAATAAATCATTTATTCATAACCCTCAACCGAGACTTTCAGCTTCGATTCCTTGCCCTCTCAATTCCGCCCTACACTGCAAATCCAACACCACAACTCTACCAGCACGGTAGAGTTGTGGTGTTGTATTTGCAGTGTTAAAACAAATAAAAGAAGTGAGTATTTAGGTTCTTTGATATCAGCCTGCATCCTGCAGGTGGGTTGGCATTTGGTGACTGTCTTTGGTTTTCTCTCAATGGTGGGTGTTTATTAGGAGTGTCATCAGACGTGACACCTAAAGGGCTCTTTGTGATATAGCCACCTGGTGCTCACTTGTGAAGTATTAAAATAAGGTAAAGGTATAGTACTAAGGTAGTAAAACACCAGTTACTCCAAAAATGTATGACCAGTATGTAATAGTAAAGTATAATTGCATATTTTATTTTATTGTTTTATTTATTTTTTTTTTATTGTTGCAAGCAAGAGTAAGTCTCATGTTTGAAGAGGGAGTGACTGCTGTGGAGATTTGGAGATTTGAATTTGGATGATGTTTTATTGCTTTTGGTCTCAAGGAATTTTGACACATTCATGCTGTGGCAGATTTGTATTGAACATCAAAAGGGTAGATTGGGAGACACAGTTGGATTTGTTGCATCTATCAAAATCCTTTTATTTAAAATGCATTAACACTTTTTGCTGAATGAAATAAGTCATTTTTTTATACAGCATCTGGATATTCATAGTGTAATATCACGCTGAAAGTTCATAGTTCTTTATTTTATAGTTTAAAGTACTTTACCTGCACAGACTGTTCTGTTTTTTCCTGGAACAGAGTTCTGCCATGACTGTCATACGAAACAGCAGCACCAGTCTACTGTCAAATTTCAGTAGAGTGCTCTTCATAGAAAATAGTTATCATTAAAGTCATCTTACCATTTAGAGGATGAAAGCTTTTTGTGCCCTCTATCAACTGGAACTGAAATTTAACAAGTTTGTGTGATTTACTGTCCTTTCTATGGTTTGGTGTAATTTGGAGCTATGCTTGTTGGTTTGACGAAAAAGGCCCAGTTATTGTCTTAAGACAACTGTATGTCAGTCTGGAATGTTTAAAGTAGGGTCACTATTTTGCAGTCAAGTAGATTAGATACATGATAAGTGATCTAAAAACAATGGATTTACACTGATCACTTTTCTTAATGAGTTTGAGACTTTTGAAGCAGTTTTTCAACCCATTAGAACCTTGAATCGATTAAGTATAACTCCAAGACACCACAGATATCATCATGTGATAACAAGGACTGTAGCTGCCTTTGGATTATATATTTAAGAGTATTACTTCATAATTGAATTCATAAATGTTTGAAGACCCCCCCTCTGCATATCTCTTTAAAGTGAAACACCATCTTTCCAAGCACCCAGGACATCGGACATATTTCAAATTAATGTGAAAACAACAGACCATCATCGGCAACTTCAAGTTGTGCATCATTAGTTTTAATGAACTTGTTATTCTGGTGATCCATTTAGATGAAAAGTTTTAGGCTTTCCACTTTCCAATATTTATTTTTGAACAAAAGGGTAAAACATGCTGTGATCAGGTATACACTTTTCAGCTCTCCAAACTTTTTACTGTATTCAATATTGAAAAGAGAATTCAAGATAAAATCACTACTTGTCAAACTGACATGAATCAATCCTGTCGGCGTCTGCGAGTTGATGTGTAGTTAAATCTGTTGATAATGTTGTAAAACATAAGTTTGTGGTGATGTAAACCAGTAATAATGACAACCTCAAAGCACGTTAACTCAAATAATCAACATTTTGATAAATTCAATTACAGGAAAATAACAGAACCAGTGCTATGTTTTTCATTTGAGTTAGTAGTAATCAAGATTTATTTTGTTATTTCACTGCCTTGCCAGTCAAGGATTACTAAACTAATGAGGCAGTAGATATATCTCAGGAGTGCCCCAAGACTGAATGAAATCACCCTCCCTCCCTACATGACACACACTCTGTATAAAAGTGGGGCAATGTTGGGAATCAGACAGAGGTGCCTTGACCAGAGAAAACCGACGACAGCAGTATTAAGTATCACGCTATAATGTAAGCCAGATATTTTCTTATTTGTCACTTTTTCATTGAAAAGCGTTCTGTCTGCACTTTTTGTTTGAAAGTCAGTGAGTATTAATGCAGTTTTTATAGTTTATGAACTGTGTCAGTATCAGTCCAATATTGAGCTTCTATTTCTGATTTGGCATTGTGACATTATTTGATCATTATTTTTTACTATGCATTTTGACTAATCATTTTCCCTGTGATCCAGGATTCGCTCCAGTGCTGCCATGCCGCTGAGCATGCTGGCTCTCTGCCTGCTGTCTTGTATTCATTCTGGCATAGACGCATATCCAGCCAAGCCCGCCAATCCCCGGGAAGGCGCACCAGCTGAGGACCTTGCCAAATATTATTCTGCACTAAGACACTACATCAACCTCATCACAAGACAGAGGTCAGTTCTTGAATTTCTATAAAATACTATAGCTTAAGAAAATAAGAAGTAAAAGTACATGCAAAGGTGTGTTGATGTGTTGCTTGTTTTTTTTTTTATGCATAGGTATGGGAAAAGAGATGCTCCAGATACTGTATTTTCAGATGTGTTGGTGCGGGAAAGCACCGAGAGTATTCCAGGATCTAACTATGCCAGGTAACTTTTTTTTTTAAATTACAGTGCTAGGCTGCATTAATATCCACTATATTTTTTTCCCACAAATTTGCATTGTCTTTGTCAATTTTATGCAATATAAATGATGGTAATGCATGATAAAACATGTCCAATGAGATACTGGAAAAATACGAACATCCATACAATCTAGTGTAATGCTATTCTATTCTTGTGACGATAATGATGTGCAGTTAATGTTCACACTGTGTCAAAGAAGTGTTGACTGTATTTTATGGTGATTTTAAGGTTGTAGTTAATGGTGGTATTGGATTCAAATAATTGGTGTTCCTCTTTTATGTGTATAGAAACAAAAACCTCTTACAAAAACACGCTTAAAAATAGACTTTTTACTGACTTCCTTATTTACAGATATGATGGGGTGTCATTGTGGTGATGCTGCCTGAGGTGTCATATCAAGGCTGACTACCATAAAACTGTTGCCATGTCTGTTACTGATATGAAATAAACATGTGTTGCATGAAATAAACATTGCATATGGCAACTACTTTGGTCTGTAATGCTGCCAGTGTTACACTAAAACATGTTTTAAACATATAGTCCTATCATCTCACTCTGGCTAATTTGGCTCAACAAGCACCAAGCAGCACTATCTAATAACATGTTGTACAGTGTCTTGTGTGTCATGAGTAACAGTGCTCTCTACTGGTGAACTGGCATCAAAACGTTTTTAGAGAATTTTTAAACTGGGATAAATACCTTATAATTCATGTCTGCTGGTAATATTCCATTTAGGCAGAAAAAAAACAGAAATGAATCATAAACTCAGTACACCACAGTGTTGCATTCACTTGTTATTTCAAACCTGCTGCGATGTACCTACACTCTGCCTGAAAACAGATTAACAGTTTAATCCCATCAAGTGACCTGGATACATCAAAAGCGAATCACGTAACACTGAAAATTTGCTTAACTCTGTTTTGACACCTGGTCCAAGCTACTGGTTCAATAGAACTATGCAAGCTGGCAAAACTGGTTTCTTTGAAGCTTCATTGCAGCTGAATTACCAGATTTGGTGAATGGGGTAATGCTTGGTGCTTTATTTTGTCCTTCTGACGGGTGGTACAAATTCAATTATTTATTAGCCAGATGTGGGGATATGATATGACTGGTGCCATTAACAGATGCAAGATCTACAGTATGTCTTCTTAATGGGGTAAGTGTAGTCACAAAGTTTAATTCTTAAATATGTTGTATGCTAAGCAATTGTCACTGATACATTATGTTTTGCCATAGCTAGAAGAAAAATTTGCCATTACTGGTACTCTCATTTACAACGAATAGAGAATCACATCCAGTAAAGCATATTTAAAGAACTACAGATATAAGCCATGGTAGCTGGACAAACTGGGGGCCATTGTTTGTTTGGATTTATGGTGACCCAAATGGCTTTAGTGAGCTGTCAACTGACAATATAGCAGTGAGTATGTACAGTTTTCAATCAAAAGCAGCCAGAGGGTTTATAACGGTTCAGGTAATTGGTTTGATGGGGAAACAATGTTGGACGAACCCATGAATGCTTTGAATGAATGTTTACCTTGAAACAACTTTTCTCAACTACAAGTATTTATTTTTGAGTAGTGTTCACAGTAAATTAGATGGGTGGGTAGTACAGGAATTCAGTAGGCTAGATATAACTTGAACGGCATTGGATGTCATTAACACGGCACAGGCTGTGTGCACGGGGAACTGAGGGAAGGGGCGCAGGCAAGGCTCACTGGAAATGCACTAACAACTTACTGTTGCGCAAGTGATCTGCGAAACTTTGAAATGAAGGGAACCATGGCAGCGTGACTGGATGATACTGATTTAATTAGGTAAAGTATCATTAATTTATTTCTCCAGGCGGTTAAACGACAATCTCATTAGGACACTGGTATCTCGGCTCTCACTGTACCACCAGCTAGCGGCAGCTAGCTAGTTTGAGCCACATGATATTACCGATAGCTACTAACTGGCTAAAGAGTGGACATGTGGCTAACGGTACCTTGCTACTACTACGTTGCAAGAAAACACGAACAAGTGAAGGTAGTTGGGTTAATGTTACCGACTTGCCTGTTAGTTTAAGGTAACAATATTATACGTCAGTCTGAAAGATGTCTTACACGTGTAAGCACACGCTAGTGTTTGGTGTAAGTCATTAGCATTGCTAACTCGCCTAAATGAGCTACAAACTAGCAACGGCTAGCACTAACTTACAACGGGACGGGCAGCGGTGGAATCAACGATAATAGGGACCTGGCAGCACGTAGCCGCACTTTAACCAATTTCAATTAATATCCAGTCGCTGTTTGTTAACACTTAAATGTCTATTTATCGCTACCAATTAGCTGCCAATGGCTAGTTATCATTCTAACTAAATTAGTTCATATTGGATGTGGCTACACGTGCCCAATACGCGTGTAGGTGTAACGTGACAGCAATTGTTCAACTCACTGCAGCCAACATGTTTCTTGAAAAGACTCTTGAAAAGTTTTGGTTGAAAGTTGTAACTTTTGTGACTTCGGTTAACGTAAGAACGATTCGTTACGAACCTATTCGCCACCATGAGCACCGAGCGCTCATCTCCTACCGGGCTGCTCCTCATGTGTTTCATGTAGGACGGGTGGAGGCGGTGTACACTGTCTCAACCAAGCTGTGTGCTTCTTGCCTCATCTGAGCCCTATTCAACAAGCCTGGTTTTTAATCTCTGAGGGTTGTGAATGAACTCAACATGAGTGGCTGTTATATGTTGTTGCTGTTGTATCTGAAGTCAAAGTTGTCACAGATTCTCACACTCTTATCTCGTATCTTGAAAGTTGGAGTCACATAGTTTTATAATGGCATTATAGGTCACCCTTTCTTTAATGTAACATATGCCCTGCTGTTAGATTTTATGCCCATTATGTCATTAGTCAGATGTCTTACCTAAACATTTCCTCAAATGCAAAACAATACAAGAGAAACATAATACAACTGCCTGAAAGGCCTCTGTCTAATTTGTAGCTCAATAATGTTTTAAAAGGCAAAGAAGTGTCCATGCTGCCTTTTCAGTTAACTCAAAAGTAGTGCTGCAACTAGTATATATTTTCATCACTGATTCATTTGCAGATTTATTGCTTAATTTATAAAGTATCAAATAGTTATTAAAAAATAGAAACGACAGCTTTGCAGAGCCGAACATTACATCGTCAAATGTCCTGTTTTTGTTTGACCAAAAGTCCAATTATCCAAAAATATTTACTTTACAACGATATATCACAAAGAAAAGCTAAAAATCCTCTCATTTGAGAAGCTGGAAGAAGAGAATATTTGGCATTTTTTCACAATTTGTCTTGAAAAATGACAGAAAAGATTAATTGATCATCAAAATCATTGCCAACTATTTTTCTTTCAATCAACAAATTGATTAATTGACTAATCATTTCAGCTCAACTCAAAAAAACGACTTGATGCACTTTTAAAGCATTTTAATACCATCACAAGCAATGCACTGACAAAGTTAGTCTAACGTCTATAAACCTGTCCAATTTCCTAGCATACCTCCTGTTTTTTATTTTCTTTTTTTTAAGTCAGTCTTATTCTTTAATCATTAGGAAATGGTTTGTGTAATGAACATTATTAGTTGTTTGTTCTGTGTTTCAATCATTTTTTTTTTTTACGTTGGACGTATTAGGCATGAATTGCAGAAAACTGCATGTTTCTGCACATGGAATATGCTGTGTATAATACAAAACAGTATTCAGTGTAGCTGCAGAACAGTAACAACTGCTGCAGGAAACAAGTTTTACAATCGTATTAATTCACTGAACTAGACCACAAAAATGAAATGTGTCCTATACAAATGAAATGTACTTTGTAGTTACAGCTTTGACTTTTGATCTTTTTAAATCCAAAGAACCCAATTAGTACTCCACAGTCACACTCTTCAGGAGCTTAATCTGACTTGGTGGTAGTAATAAGGTATTTTTAAACAGCCATTGGTCATGTGATTGGTTTGGACAACTGGAATGGCTGCATTATAATACTACTAAATGAACAGGAAATGCCAGGGCAATGAAGGCACCCTTGGGGTAGAGAGGAGCTTACTTACCAGCATGTGGTGATTTTATCAATACCGAGGAGGGTCTTAGGCTGTCTGGGACAATTCAATAATTGTAATGTGATTTTTTTTTTTTTTTCTTCCCCATTCTCTCTGTAGCCCAGAAGTACCAGATGAGTGTTTTGTAGAAAACGTGGGGCTCCGTGTCGGACCGCTGCACTCATGATTTGAGCACAGTTTATAGGTGAGTTTATGCCATTTGTGCTTTTCCTTTTACCGCTGCATGATTATCTGGCTGTTTGCTGTCTTTGTTGACATTGACTACAATCCTCCATTTATGATGTTTATACAGTTCACAACTTACAGTTTAATGGGGTGGTCTGTACTTGTTTCTCCACTTACCTACAAGGCAGTGGCATATCTGTTTTTGCCTCACTCTGTTGGGACAGCATGTTTGTACAGTCCCAGGGGCCTCTCTGTGTATGGCTGGCACAACCTTTAGCCAGACAGATGGTAGACCCTTTTTCATTCCTTTTTCATTCAATAGCTCTCTTTGTCATTCCCTTAATTCACAAGTGCTGGCTGTGTTAACATGTGCATAAACACCAAGGCAAAAAAACTTTTTTTTCTGTGCGATTTTGTGCCTCTCTTTCCGCAATATGAGTTCTGCAGAAATACATATTGGCAAATGTCTCAGCCTGCTTCTCTTTTTTGACATGGCTTTTGTGATGATCTTAGTAAACAATATACTGACTTGAGCAGGTTTCCTACCTTCTGCAGCTCTCCAGTTGCACTGGTTACTATAAGCAGGCAGTTGGGTGGCTTTTGACCGTGCTAGAGAGTTTCACCGTCCTGAGCTGAGGAATAATAAACATGACTGTGGCCAATGCAAAGTCTGGCTCAGGTAAGCCGTCGAAGACAAAGTTCTAATGAGTCTTTTGCACAGGAACTGTTGCAATGTTGTGTGCAAAATTTTGATTGTTGACATTTGATTACCATTTGAACAGTACTGTGCTCACTGCCCAGAGATAGTTGTATGGGTGTGTTTGCTGCTGCCTGTAAACGTTCACATTTGTGTCACCCTCTGTGAAACACAACTGCCACGCATAGCAAAAAACCCCCAAAAAATAATTTTTAACATATGATGTATTTGCAAACCAAACTATTTGTAAGGCCAAATGTTTTAGTTTGTTCTTCAGTGACTACATTTATTTGTATTCTGAGTGTATCCTGTCAGACCTCATTCTTTTGTCTACTTCTTTTCAAACGTTTTCAAACTGTGTGAAAAAGAGATAAAGGCAAATGGACCACACAAAAAAAAAACAGAATGTATAACAAATCCTATTTTTATGGACAGATAATTACAGGGAATTACAAAATGATATTCATTTTATGGTGTCAAGTTGATTGGTCAATAATACTACTAGCTGTATGTCTCATGCTTTTTATGCAAACCCAGTTAATTTGTTGTTAGTTTCTTGCTATGTGCTCTCAGCCTCTACAAGGCAGACCTGTTAGTAGAACCATTCCTTTGTGATTCTGCGTGCTTGTTACTGCTGCAATGGAAATGAGGGATGTTCTCTGTGAATTGGCCCATTGACTGACTGTCCACTTATTGTTGTTGCCTTGTTAGCTCTTATTATAGTCACATTGTTTCGTTGTTTTTTTTCATCCGTTTTTTCATTGGCTCAGAATTTTAATTTCCATTATTACTGGCAATAAGCTTTTTGTGTCACGGACATTTCTCCCTGTATTCACAAAGCAGTAAATCTCTAGCCCAAAGTGGTGTGGTTTTTATTCTCTTAGACCAATCTTTGATGTGTATTTTTTCTCTTCAGCAATGCAGCAGGTACTAGACAACCTGAAAGACCTGCCATCAGGCACAGGAGCCAAAGATATTGACCTCATCTTCCTCAGAGGCATCATGGAGAGCCCCATCGTCCGTTCCCTTGCCAAGGTAATGCATACACTCACTGCAGCTACTCCAGTGCTACATACCCACACATACTTATGTACGCATACTCAGAGTCATAATCTCATTAGCTGGTCATCAAGCTCTGGCTATAGTAGAGAGGAGGAGCAAATGTGGTAAGTGTCACGTGTCACTACACTTCCAAGATGATGTTTAACTCTTTCTGATAATTGTACCAAATGGGGCTCACCAACCTATTTTTAATCCTGAAGCAAAACTTGCAGTGCTTTTTGGACAAGGATGTGTACCTGCAAACGAACTCTGTCTTATAATGTTATACCCCGTGACATGAACTAATCTTGCTGTGTGCCCACAGTTTCAGTGTCATGTTATTTGCAGGAAATATCTCCCAGTTAGGGCGCGGTACAACACTTCCCATCATTAGAGGAGCGAAATAAGCTTCATATGTACTTTGAACAGGGTTGTACAGTACAGCTCCTGTTGTCTTATAATTAACAATTGTATGAAAGTATAACATTCACAACTTATATTTTTGGTAAAATAGACAGAAAAAGTACCTTTTAACATCAGTTAAATCACATTTTCACATGCTAAAAGAAGTTGACAGCATGATGAACAAATGGCTTACATAACAGGAAAAAATCTCCAATGCAGATTGAGGTCATCAGGTTCAACTACTGCATCTATAAATAGAATGATTTCTATAGAAAACCTGTCACAAAGGCAAGCTCTTGCCCTCATTTCTAACAAACAGAGCACCGCTCTCCTTAGATATTGGATAATTTCCTGCACATATGTAGTTTCTGGTTTGATGTCATGTGAAATGGAGCCCCTTGAATGTGATGATAGATGCTGAATATTCAGCTGTTAATTTCCCTTTGTCTGCTGTGTATCACAGTGATAGTTCGATGAAGAATGTGGCATTTTGATGGTGTATCACTGTAATTTGACTTACAGTGTGTGGGCACAAGAGTAGCATTTGACACAATATAGTGTCATCAGATGAGGTGTAACAATATGATCTAATTTATCTCGGTAGTGCCAACATAACACAACAGTTGCTAAACCAAGTTTCTTGGAACATGATATATATTGTTATATATTTCAAAGTTAAGATGTACAATTGGTTTGATATTTAAATTAATATTGTGATATATCATACAATCTCATGAATAAAGTCTGTGAGTGTGTTGCGTCAGCCCAGCACTACAGCTGTTTTACCCCAACTAAAAAAACGAAGCCAAAAATACAGATTTGGGAGTTACGATCAGCAAATAAAATGATGATTTGTAACTTCATTTTTCTCCATTCCTAATTTTGTTTAAAAAAATCCCTTTCACTAGGATGAACATCTTTTAACACAGTCTTGTGTTTTTTGTGTAGGCTCATGAGCGTCTTGAGGAAGTTAAGTTACAAGCCGTGCGGGATGATAATGTTCAGCTGGTCACAGAGATCCTGGATTCCCTCAACAACCTGCCAGAAAAAGATGCTGCCGCTGCGGAGCTTGCCAAAATCCTTCAGGAGCCTCACTTTAAGGTATCCTAGGCCTCGTTTCTCTTGTACACAATTGTTGCTGGGTTCAAATGGGGATGAATAGACCAGAGATTTATAGAATGAATAGTCTAGCTTGTGTTCTATGTGTGTGGGAATGGATGGTAGAGCTTTTTACTCCAACCATTGCCTAATTTTCTCTGAAGTGCCTGTTAAGCAGCTCTTTTTCTTTGTCGCCCTTTATATTCTCGACCACTTGCAAGCTGCAGCATGGGAGGGTGGGGGTGTATTTCCTCGGGCCAATAGCAGGCTGAGTTATGTGGGTAAAGTGAGGGGGAGAAGACTGTGTCACCTACTCTTTCAGAAAATCTTCACATTTGCTGATGCAGTTTGTAGTCTCTGACCAATGCTAACTCTATGTTGTGGCTGCTAGGGTAAGAACAAGACTGGTTTATCTTCTCTATTTAACAATGAATCCTTTGTCAATGCAGTCATAAAAGCATCTTTTTTTAAAGGTTTAGGTCAAAGGAATGTGTGCAGCAACGTGATTAATGTCTTTACTCTTTCGTGTTATTGTATGAAATGCTTGTTACTGTTCCAGTCACTGTTAGTTTTTAGTATTTTGGTAGATGTATCACATGGTAGTTGTGATTGCTATCTTTCTTATTCAGAAGAAGCTGTTGGAAATGTACTTAAAGATGTCTTAAGCTACAGAGATTATGAGCCAGTCTTATTTTTGTCTCTATTTCTCTCTCTCTCTCCTCCTCCGCCAATCTTTCTGCTTCAGTCTTTGATAGAGGCTCATGACAAAGTGGCTGCAAAGTGCTATGAAATGCCCCATGCTGCGGTGAACAGCGATGCCTTGTTGACCAGTTCACTCATGCCAGCTGATGCTGTCAGGATGATTGGCATCCAGAAGAAAGCTGGAGAACCACTGGTAAGTCTGCCAGGCATGTATATCAACCGCAGCTCTACAGATGAAACGTGTAATGCTCCTGTCAGGCTGTAAAGTTCTTTACACGTCCTCTTTTAATGACCAGCTGTGAGAATAGTGACTCACTTTCACATAGTACCTCAACATGAGTGAGTTCTTTCACAGCAACCACACTGACCAACCCATGAAATAGGCCTCTACGATTTATGAAGTGCGGATGTACGATACCGAATGACTGCTACTCTCTTTCAGGGGGTGACGTTCCGTGTGGAGCGAGGAGAGATGGTGATCGCACGGATCCTGCACGGCAGCTCGATTGACAGGCAGGGCATGTTGCACACCGGGGACATAATCCGCGAGGTGAACGGTCGTGAGGTCGGCAGCAACCCCCATGAACTCCAGGAGCTGCTGAGGGACTGCAGTGGGAGCATCACACTCAAGGTCCTGCCAAGCTACAAAGACACACCAGCACTGCCACAGGTGAGGAAGAGAGATGCTGTATATTATATTTCCTGTCTAGGTTTTTTTATTTGTGGGAAAAAAATATTCCTGTCGCACTGGAGAATACATGCAAAATAAGTTTATTTTCAATATTTCTTGGTGTGCTCATCTAACATTTCTTGAAATCAGTTCTGTAAATGTACAGGGATACAGCAGTGGTGATGGGTATGTGGTGGTGTATTGGAGGCTGTTCAGGAGTTGTACTGTACCTGTCAGGGATTGGGTGAGAGCTGCCTGACCTGGCCAATCTTTGAATGCCAGGCTTCTGAAAATTGAGCCCTCAGAGGGTTTATTAATAACACACCACACACTATCTGGGACATACACCACTCTATTCACTGTCGCCCCCCCCCTCCTTCTTACAGTAACAGGCACACACAGCAGCTGACACTGAGGAGCAGTATGTGGGGTTATGTCAGACACTGACCTTTGTGCCCAGGAGGATCAGATGATCTCATGCTACTGTTTGCTTATGTATTTGTTGGGTTTCAGTCATGGTAAGAGTTTTGACTTGTGAATTATGCCCTCAGAGTGGGAAAAAGGTACTTATGTGATTTATCTGTCCGCAACCCTATTTTGAAAGTTGTTTTTGTTAGAAATCTTCCCGACTGCTCAGGGCGATCTCATGAATGAATCTTTAAAAGTTGCATCTGGTCCATGCCCATCCACCTCATTCAGCCTGCTGTCCTTAGAGCACTGACAGCAAGAACAATGTACAAATGCAGAACAGACAATTCAAATAGTGGGAACGAGTTGTTAAAGTGTCATCCAACATGGTGCAATAAAAAAAAAAAAAAAAGTATCAGAATATTCTCGGCACTTATGAAAGGGAACACAAGCAACTTCCTTTGAACTACTTTATCAAACATGGGTGTATGGCAAAAAAAAAGAAAGTGGACGTGCACTCACGAAGAGTCATCAGATATATTATTAATTTGTTCTACAGCCATTTAACTGATGATAAAATGTTTCATTAATATTGTCAAGAAAATGTGACAATATTACAGTATCTTACTGTACATCTGAGTAGGGATTTAAGGTATGGCTCAATAATGTTGTATTTGCTCTTAGTGTAATTTAACTGTCTCATGTATTGTTCACACCCCAAACTGTAGGTTTATCTGAAGCCACACTTCAACTATAACCCGACCACAGACAACCTGATCCCCTGTAAAGAGGCTGGTCTCGCCTTCATCAAGGGAGACATTCTCCATGTAGTAAACAAGGAGGACCCCAACTGGTGGCAGGTGAGCAGGCACACATAGCTCTGTGATTGTGAACCACAGTGCTGCTTTGACTGGAGCTGCATGGCTAATTGGGAGTTCTGGTACAAATATTGCCTGTTGGAAGTTGCAAGAGGCAGCTAAAGATGAGGAGGAAGATGTTTGTGACTGATACCTGTGCATGGTATTTGATTTGTATGTGAAATCTCTCATCTCTCAACTGTTCTGATTTCCATTCAGGCACGCAAAGTTGTTGGTGGAGCAACTGGCCTCATCCCCAGTCAGTTCCTGGAGGAGAAGAGGAAAGCTTTTGTGAGAAGAGACTGGGACATTTCTGGTACTGGTCAGTACAAGTGGTGTTCTGTCTTTCACACCATGATAATCAATTACTCTTGTTTATTTTATCACGATAGTCAAACATCCCTTGGGTTTAGCACCACCTTGTGGTGACCTGACTCTCTCTGTATGTGGCTCAGGGATGCTCTGTGGAACTCGAACAGCAAAGAAAAAGAAGAAAAAAATGATGTACCTCACTGCCAAGAATGCTGGTGTGTATCACTACTAGTTCTCATTTTCTTACATACAAGCGATCTTGACAAGGAGGAATCTAAATGCATAGATGATAATACAGTACTAATTCAGCCTTTGTATTGCCTTGAACAGAGTTTGACCGTTTTGAACTGCAAATCTATGAGGAGGTAGCAAAGATGCCACCGTTCCAGAGGAAAACGCTCGTCTTGATTGGAGCCCAGGGAGTTGGCAGGAGGAGCCTAAAGAACAGACTTATTGTCCTGAATCCTCTGAGATACGGAACCACTGTACCCTGTGAGTGTGTGAAACAGACAGTTGAGGCAATTGAATTGTCTTTACTTGAAGATTTCCTGCCAGGGTACATGTCACACCTTTCCTCACCTTTTACCTTCAGTCACATCAAGGCGTCCAAGAGAAGAGGAGAAAGATGGCCAGAACTACTGCTTTGTAACACGGGAAGAGATGGAGAAGGACATCAAGGAGAGCCGTTACCTGGAGCACGGCGAGTACGATGGCAACCTTTATGGCACCAAGATTGACTCGATCCACGAAGTGGTGGATATGGGTCGTACCTGCATCCTAGACGTCAACCCTCAGGTTAATTTAAGGCACGAACACTCAGTGTGTAGATATTTTCTCCCAAAGCTTTGGTTGTGACATTCTGTTTTTTGTTCAGGCCCTGAAAGTGTTGAAGACTGCTGAGTTTATACCATTTGTGGTATTTATTGCTGCTCCTGAGCTGGACACACTAAGAGCTATGCACAAAGCTGTAGTAGATGCTGGACTTACTACCAAACTACTCACAGTAAGTTTTGAGTGGATTTAAGGTTGTCTGAATTCTAATAAATATTAATGGGAGTTTCAGTAGTCATTACTCATGAATGGTTGTTGCCTTTGTCATTGTAATGGGCTGAATCTCTTTCTGCACTAGGAGAACGATTTGAAGAAGACTGTGGATGAAAGTGCAAGGATCCGGCGGGCATACAGCCACTACTTTGACCTGACTATTGTCAATGACAATCTGGACAAGGCCTTTGACAAGCTGCAAGAGGCGGTAGAGCGATTATTCATAGAGCCACAGTGGGTTCCGGTCAGCTGGGTCTACTGATGCTCTACCCCCCGCTGGATGGATGAGGCTGTTGGAGCTTCTAGGCCTGGGATGAAAGGGGACACAACCTGGTACTGCACACACAGACAAAGTATTGGACATAAGCCCTGTGTGAATTTGGGTCTTGCACAAAGCATCAGAGTCACCTTGATCTGAATTGCCAGATTCCTTAATAGCACACTATGCAACTCACAACACACAGGAAGTGTACTTATTGGCAAAATATTTTTTAAAGAACACTTTCTATTCAAATGAATTGGAAGAAATTACTGGCCTGTGTGTCAGCATGTTTTAAAAGCAAAAGCAGTTTTTGCCATGTCCATGTTATTTTAATTTTACATCTGTATGTAAGATAGCTAAAGTGTATTTATTCTGCAAATATGAGGAGGGCTTGCTCATCGAAAAGGACGATACCTCAGTGTTACAGTTTACAGTGCTTATGCCTCCAGTACGTCATCTCATTTGTCACTACAAACCTGTCGTCATTCATGTAGAATAGTGTCATATTTTTGAGACCTTGTGAAGGCTTCTTCTAGGTCCTGGCCTCTTTGCGGTTCAACCTTAATAAAAGGAACATGTCATGCCAGTCACTGTTTGATGTTGTACAGGAAGAATAGTAATACTGTAGTGTTTACCCATTATCTCTCTTTCACTCAAGCACAACAGACATTAATTATGTTGATTGTTTGTCAGACATTTGGATCATGTATGTGTTTTGGACTGTTAGACCAGTTGACGGTGCTGTGTTTGTTTGTCTGGAAGAAGAACTTTCCACAGCAGGGTACTGCATCTCAGTGGACCATCCCTTTTGATGTGATATTACTAAAAACTTAACTGTTTTAAATAAAATTCATATTTACTTATAAAAAGGTATATTTTACACAAGATTTCAGATGTATTTTCAGATGTAAAATAAATAACTGGTGTTTTTTAATGATCTGCTTTGGTTTTGCTTTGTTCTTTCGGGAGATTTACTCAGCAAACGTGCTGTGTTGAGCATGTGTTAGCAAGCAGGTAGAGAAGGAAATAGTTCATGCCGTCATATTAAGGTCTTTTTTTTTTTGCACCATAGAGATAAACATAAAAGATAGATACAGATAGAAGGTATCAAGTTGAAACAACTTCCAAGATCATTAACTATGTTTAAAACCTGAAATAACACATTAAGACGTGTGCAATCAAACTGGATAAAAAATTTAAAGTCATAAAACAATATGCTCAAGTGGTCCAGAATGAGGTTTGTAGTTGGCACATAAAAAAAAAACAGTCGAAGATTCATGTCTCTGGAGCACAGTAGTTTTGTGTGGATGTGTTACAAAAATTCCACAACTCATGAATATTTGATCTAACAATACTTAATAGAGGAAAATAAAGAGGTGAAAAAGTATTACAAACAATCAAAAGCCATAAAGACTGAAGTGCATAGATATCCTATAGCTTAAGACATCACATTAGACCCTCCCGAAAATAATTAGTGTTTACTTTACATTATGCCACAGCCAGTGAGAACTTAAAGGGTGTTGTCCTTTGCTTACTGAATAATCTAAAAGTTGATTAATTTACAACTTGGTCATTTAATATTCTTTTCCTATAAAATCCAAAATCAGTGAAAAATGCCCCTCACAATCCCCCCGAGCTTCAAATGCTTGTTTTGTCCAACAAAGTCCAAAATCCATGACCTAAACTAATTGCTTATTAAAATCTTTGATGACATTGATCAATGATTGTCATTTCACTGACTAAGGCATTAATTGACTTATTGCTTCTACATTAGGAAATCTATGTAATTACCCTACAGTAAAATGCCATAGTGTTTTAAAGGGCATTCCATCACACCAAAAAGAATAAAAACACTTATCTGATAAATAACACTAAATATGTATATGATCCCCTTCACTGCATTCCAGTGTGGTATTTCAAGTTTCTGGTTGATATAAAGGCATCTTCGGTTTAAACACAGGGGGCTAATGAGGCAAGACCTCTGACAGCGATACACAGCACCAGAGGAAGGTTTCCTGGCCCTTGGTTTATTTCTGCCCTCACTGTGTCCCCATCTCTCTTCAGGGACACATTAGAGGAGGCAAACAGATGTTCAGCATTTTCATAGATGTCCCCCGTCAGTGCAGTCAGTCTTGCACTGCTCAGAGGACACTTTCCATTTCCTGATATGCTCTGCACCTGGAACGGGTGTGAGAGACAGTTAACAGGCAGCTCAATCACTGATGCATCATTTGAAAGCAAAAAAACAAAAAAACAATTCATTTTGTGAAAACTGACTTTACTAACCAATAGCTCCATTGTCTGTAAGACTGTGTGGCTGCAGCACATTCCCAAGACATCAAGACAACCATTGGTCATCTCTGAAAGACAAAGACCCAGACACAGGATGAAAAGAGAACTTAAGGAAATTAGGTTTTCAGGACATTCTGCACGCAGTGTGAACTCTACAATTCTACATGCTTCTCCTCCTGAGCTTAAAATTATGATTTTTTTTACAGACTGAGGACTTCAAGCAACATTTCACTTCAGCAATGGGCAAAGTAATGAATGCTGCACAGAGCACAGCTTTTCTCACCATCCAAGGCACTGCTAATGAGGTGAATGGCTGTGAGGACTGATGTGGACCGGCCTGTCTGAGCTGACTCCACTTGACCAGACAGCTCCACAAGCTCCAGAATGGCTTGGATATTCTGTTTTTGAGACACTGTCGTTGTAACATCAGCCAAGGCAGGAGACTTTTCCAGGCTCATCTGGTCCAGCTGAGACAGAGGAAGACACCCACATTCAAAAGCCAGAGCAACAGAAGTTCACGAGTCCTAACTCCACATTATTATAGTGCATCTATGCTGCCAAGACCTCTCTCTGTCCCACTTACCATATCCTGAAGTGCACTGACGGCTGCTCTGTCCTGCATAATGTTTGTGAATTGCTGGAGCAGAGAGGACCTTGTGGCAGCAGGAAGAGATGACAGCACCTGGAAATGATCATTAAGTTGCTCCAGGTCTGCCCATGGAAGGAAAAAAACATTATCATTCCCTACAAAGACAAAATGTGTGTATCAGCCTGTCACTAAAACCTAAGCTTGAACCAGACGTGAGAAAAAAAAAAGTAAACTGCACAATACGAACTAACCACATAGATTCTTGGGTTTGAAATAATCAGGTCAAAGCACATGTTTACAAACAGTTATCACACCATTCTGATAAGACAGAATGGGGGCCTCCACCCTATTTAGGTCCTTTGTGACCTTGCACACATTTACTGAACACGTCATCATCTGCAACAATAATCCGCAGTCACATGTTTCATAGCTGCAGAAAGAAAACAATAATTTACCTTGTCGAAGGCAGCTATTTTCAGAATCGTGTGCAAGAACACCACTGTCTACTTCAAAACCTCCAGTGGTGTCTGACATCAGACACAACTCTGAGGAAAATACAGCAGGTTACTTTTCAAATACTCAGATATTTTAATAGTTTAATCATTTGTTATGGTCAAATCTTTGGATTTAGTTAATGATATCTCACCATAGCATCCATCCTGTTTGATCTCTAGCTCTATGAGGGAATAGGCAATGGTAGTATTGATGGGAATTTCCATGGTAACATTACTGTCTATACTCAGGCTCCCATTCTCTTTCAATGAGACCTGCAGAAAGAACAATACAGCAGATATTTGAGACCAAACCTACAAATTCCAGCACAAGTTGTTCTGTTTTAAAGAAAATATCAACTTTAAAACACCAACCGCTGCTGAGTAACAGCTGGTGGGAAAGCAATTGCACAGTTATGGACCTGTTTGGAGGTGTATCACATGTCAATTTGATATCTCCTATGTGGAATTTAATTTACAAAACCTTTTCATCTATCTACTGTATCTCAGACATGAGCAGCAAATGCACAGTTTTCAGTCTGCGTCCCTCTAGACTGAACATTTCGCAACAACAATTCACAATTACAAAATTCGGCATAGGTGACAAGTTTCATTTCTACTTATTTAACTTTAGCTCCACCTACTTCTGTTGCAGGCAGAACTGAAATCTCATTCTGGGCAAAGTGGGATAGCAAGAACACAAATTATCAAACTATATTGAGCGAATGTAGGCAGAACAAAAAAAAGGGGAAATTATTTCATTACTAATAATTTGTCATATATCACATAACAGCAAGAGGCTGAATTCTCATACAGATTGGAAATGGAAAAAACTAAATTCTTTCTGATAGAAGAACATTTTCTGTTGTAAAATTAACCCTTACACTGCAAATCACAAAGATGTAAACTATCATGACAATGCGTGTTTCAGTGCTACTACTCTACCTTAGGGCTCTTGGGCCCGCAGAGGCTCAGTCCTCCTCCACACTGTCCACCCTGCTGCACCTCCTCAATGACCGAACAGGGCATAGTGGTCACAATTCGCTCCTTCACAATCCCAAATACCAGCCTGTGCTTCTCCTTTGTCTGCTGGATCAGACAGTGAGACATGTCCAGCACCCTGTGACATTGAATTTACAAAAACAGTGTTACATTTCACCAGGAAAATTCTTGGGAAGTTTCAGTTTGATTGTAACTCTTTGATAAAAAAAAAAGAAGAAAATAGACTGTAGATATGACACTTATACAGACTTGAAATTCTGTGAAGATTTGGATTAAAAAATGATGTGTGAATAAAATCCCAAACGAAAACAAAACATTTCCATGTGGCCATATTAATATTCAACTGAGCCTTGTGTTTTGTGTGCAACTTTATGAGTGGTCAAAGATCACTTCTGTTGTTTGCATATCTTTTACAGACCTAATACCAGATGATATTTCTGTCTAAATCCTGTTTAAAACAGACTGTACAGGACAGGAAAGTGGATACAGGTGGGGAACTAACCTGCTTTTGGAGTCTTTCAGCAACTTCTGCACATTCACTTCCTCTTTCTTCAAACTACCAAAGGATGACTGGAGTTTGGAAGAGTCTTTACCCTCCAGGCTCACATTGGAGTGGACAAAATTTACATCCATAGCTCCCTGAATGTTGTCACCATATATCCCTTTATATTTGATGAAGTCTGTCTCTTTGGTATCTGTGGACAGGGACAAGTTTTCTGTGATCTTGGAAGAATAAATTAGTTGTAATACTGCAGATATTTAATAGAAAACATTAAAGCAAATGAATATACTAGTAGAGATCTTTGGTGTCTACCTGGCTCTATAGGGGTATCCCCTGCTAGTATATCATTGAAGTGAAAATCAGTGGGACGATACTTGGACTTCTGCCAGAACCAGAAACGCTTGCGCTTCACCACCAGTGTCAGGACATCTACAGTGTCATTCAGGCTGGACACTGGGATCAGCACACCTCCATAATCCACCTCCTCCACAAAGTTTCTGGTGGCTGTGGCAAACATCTCCCAGCTGGATCAAACCTGAGGTCGATAATAAAGCCAGGTTAAAATAATAATTATAATGATAATAATAACAATAATAATAATAAAAAAAAAACAACACAAAAAAATAAAGACTTGTATAGTAATCCGTCTAGAGATTAAAGTACCACTCCTCATCAGGCTAATAACTGACTTCAAACTACAATCTACCGACCTACCAACAATCTTTTCACCATTCCTTCCTTTTCTTTTCTTTCTTAAAAAACCTCCACAACACTTATACAATTAACACTTCTTCCATTAACTGTAACTGTAACTCTACAGCATATCAAGCAAAACAAAGCTTAAAGAAACATCTTATTTGCACGTACATTTCTGCACACTGGAACAGCGGCTAATATGCTAGTAGCATCAGCAAACCCATCAGTCCTAACTTTTGTTAACCTGCTCGTACACAGCAAAACAGCACTGAGTGAAACAAATGCAAAAGCTGTGAGTATTACCGCTTTCCAGAAGCTCTTGTTTCAGTGAAGACCCAAACGAGAAGCTTTGCTTTGTGGCCAGACATTCAACACAGTCAACGCTGCCCAGCCTCGGCGAGGCTTCCTCTGTTCTGTACAATAGACGCCCCGCCTCCTCCAAAGGGAGCTGTGGGTGTGTTACTGAAGATACTGTCAGAACACATCAATAACACACCAATAAGTATTTATCTCCCTTCCCTCCAAAACTAAAACATGTACGTATCAGTAAGAAACTGAAAAACAAAAGACAAACAGATTTGGAGATGTGAGCTTATTTTTTTCTCTCTTTTAGGACTTTTCATTAACTACAATGCTTTGTCAAAAGTTTAAGTCAGACAGCTCTGCTCCTTGAAAGTTTTTGTAATTATCCCTCCAACCAGTTGGTCCATAACATCACTGCTGAGTTCACTAATGAATTTGTACTGAATGTACAGTATGTACCATTGGTAGCACATTGGTGGCTATTTGTTGCCATCTAGTGGCTATGATGTTTTCTTGCATTTTTGTGCCTAAATATACTATGACAAGTTTTTTTGCCTCAATATATTGTGGCTTTTTTTATGCCTTAATATATTATAGCTATATTATAGCTATACTATAACTTATTATAACTTATTATAACGTATATAAAGTAGTTTGACATTTTTATACCTTTATATAAAATTAAGCCTTTTTATGCTTGATTATACTATGACGTTCTTTTGCATTTTTTGGCTTACTATACTATGACCTTTTTTTTTTGCATTTTCATGCCTTTCTATCCTATGGCGTTTTATGACGTTTTTATTCTTTATACTATGAAGTTTTTGGACATTTTTATGCCTTACTCTACTGTGACGTTTTTATGAAATTTTATGCCTTACTATACTATGACGTTTTTATGACTTATTATACTATGAAGTTTTTTTTAAGTATCTTTATGCCTTATTATACGATGACGATTTTTGATTTTTTTTTCTCACTTAATGTACTACAACATTATTTGCCGTTTTTATGCCTCATATACTATTATTTTTGTATTGCATTTTTATGCCTTGCTATATAATGACATTCTCATGCCTCAATAAACTATGATTTTTTTTAATATCTTTTTGTACAATTAGTCTGTTATACGGTGGCATGATGGTGTAATGGTTAGACGAGGTGCTTCGTCGTCACAGTCATGGGTTCGAAACGCAGGCCTGGCAACTTCTAATGTGAAGATTGCATGTTCTCTTGCAATGTAAAGACAAGCACATTGAGTTAATTGGTTAGTCTAATGCTTCAATATACGTTCTTTGAGGCTTATATGCCTTACTATTCTATGATGTTTTTATGCCTTACTATACTATGATGTTTTTGGACATTTTTATGCCTTACTATACTGTGATGTTTTTATGAAATTTTATGCCTTACTATACTATGGCGTTCTTATGCCTGACAAAACATGAAATTTCCATGACATTTCCTTTCATGCCATACTATACTATGTCATTTTTATGACATTTTATGCCATACTATAGTATGACGTTTTTTGATGTTTTTTTGCCAGACTATACTATGACATTCTTACACCTTGATATGGCATGACGTTTCAATGACTCATTATACTATGACTGTCTGGAATGATGGTGAAATGGTTAGAACTACTGCCTTTCAATGAGAAGGTCGTGGGTTTGAATAGCAGACATGGTGCAGTTCTATGTGGAATTTGTATGTTCTCCCTCAATCCAAAGACATGCAAATATGCGTTACAACACCAAGACGTTATTTTATGATTTTTTTTGACGTTTTTATGAAATTTTATGCCTTACTATACTATGACGTTTCTTATGCCTTACTGTACCATGATGTTTCCATGACATTTCATGCAATACTATACTATGTCATTTTTATGACATTTTATGCGTCATTATACTATGACGTTTTATGATGTTTTTTTGCCTTACTATACTATGTACCATGACCTGTACCATGACCTTACATAATATGTAATTTTTATGACATTTTATGCCTGACTATACTATGATGTTTTTTGATGTTTTTTTGCCTTACTACACAATGATGATTTTATGAAATTTTATGCCTTGCTATACTGAGATGTTTTTTGATGTTTTTTTGCCTTACTATATAATAATGTTTTTTTGAAATTTTATGCCTTACTATACTATGACGTTCTTATGCCTTACTATACCATGCCGTTTCCAGGACATTTGGTGCAATAATATACTATGTCATTTTTATGACATTTTATGCCTTACTATACTATGACGTTTTTTGATGTTTTTTTGCCTTACTACACAATGATGATTTTATGAAATTTTATGCCTTGCTATACTATGACGTTCTATGCCTTACTATACCATGCCGTTTCCATGACATTTAGTGCCATACTATACTATGTCATTTTTATGACATTGTATGCCTTACTATACTATGACGTTTTTTGATGTTTTTTTGCCTTACTATACTATGGCGTTTTTTGATGTTTTTTTGCCTTGCTATACTATGACATTTTTATGAAATTTTATGCCTTGCTATACAATGACGTTCTTATGCCTTACTATACCATGCCGTTTCCAGGACATTTAATGCAATAATATACTATGTCATTTTTATGACATTGTATGCCTTACTATACTATGACGTTTTTTGATGTTTTTTTGCCTTGCTATACTATGACATTTTTATGAAATTTTATGCCTTACTATACTATGACGTTCTATGCCGTACTATACCATGACCTTTCCATGACATTTCATGCCATAATATAATATATCATTTTTAAGAAATTTTATGCCTTACTATACTATGACGTTTTTTGATGTTTTTTGCCTTACTTTACTATGACATTTTTATGAAATTTTATGCCTTACTATACTATGACTTTTTATGCCGTACTATACCATGACCTTTCCATGACATTTCATGCCATAATATAATATGTAATTTTTATGACATTTTAAGCCTTACTATACTATGATGTTTTTTGATGTTTTTTTGCCTTACTACACAATGATGATTTTATGAAATTTTATGCCTTGCTATACTGTGATGTTTTTTGATGTTTTTTTGCCTTACTATATAATGATGTTTTTATGAAATTTTATGCCTTACTATACTATGACGTTCTTATGCCTTACTATACCATGCCGTTTCCAGGACATTTAGTGCAATAATATACTATGTCATTTTTATGACATTTTATGCCTTACTATACTATGACGTTTTTTGATGTTTTTTTGCCTTACTACACAATGATGATTTTATGAAATTTTATGCCTTGCTGTACTATAACGTTCTTATGCCTTACTATACCATGCCGTTTCCATGACATTTAGTGCCATACTATACTATGTAATTTTTAAGAAATTTTATGCCTTACTATACTATGACGTTTTTTGATGTTTTTTGCCTTATTATATTATGACATTTTTATGAAATTTTATGCCTTACTATACTATGACGTTCTATGCCATACTATACCATGACCTTTCCATGACAATTAGTGCAATAATATACTATGTCATTTTTATGACATTGTATGCCTTACTATACTATGACGTTTTTTGATGTTTTTTTGCCTTACTATACTATGGCGTTTTTTGATGTTTTTTTGCCTTGCTATACTATGACATTTTTATGAAATTTTATGCCTTACTATACTATGATGTCCTATGCCGTACTATACCATGACCTTTCCATGACATTTCATGCCATAATATAATATATAATTTTTAAGAAATTTCATGCCTATGATGTTTTTTGATGTTTTTTTGCCTTACTACACAATGACATTTTTATGAAATTTTATGCCTTACTATACATTGACGTTCTTGTGCCTTACTATACCATGCCGTTTCCATGAAATCTAGTGTCATACTATACTATGTCATTTTTAAGAAATTTCATGCCTTACTATACTATGACGTTTTTTGATGTTTTTTGCCTTACTACACAATGATGATTTTATGAAATTTTATGCCTTGCTATACTATGATGTTTTTTGATGTTTTTTTGCCTTAATATATAATGATGTTTTTATGAAATTTTATGCCTTACTATACTATGACGTTCTTATGCCTTACTATACCATGCCGTTTCCAGGACATTTGGTGCAATAATATACTATGTCATTTTTATGACATTTTATGCCTTACTATACTATGACGTTTTTTGATGTTTTTTTGCCTTACTACACAATGATGATTTTATGAAATTTTATGCCTTGCTATACTATAACGTTCTTATGCCTTACTATACCATGCCGTTTCCATGACATTTAGTGCCATACTATACTATGTAATTTTTATGACATTTTATGCCTTACTATACTATGACATTTTTATGAAATTTTATGCCTTACTATACTATGATGTCCTATGCTGTACTATACCATGACCTTTCCATGACATTTCATGCCATAATATAATATATCATTTTTAAGAAATTTCATGCCTATGATGTTTTTTGATGTTTTTTGCCTCACTTTACTATGACATTTTTATGAAATTTTATGCCTTACTATACTATGATGTTCTATGCCGTACTATACCATGACCTTTCCATGACATTTCATGCCATAATATAATATGTAATTTTTTATGACATTTTATGCCTTACTATACTATGACGTTTTTTTAATGTTTTTTTGCCTTACTACACAATGACTTTTTTATGAAATTTTATGCCTTACTATACATTGACGTTCTTGTGCCTTACTATACCATGCCATTTCCATGACATTTAGTGCCATACTATACTATGTCATTTTTAAGAAATTTTATGCCTTACTATACTATGACGTTTTTTGCCTTACTATACTATGACATTTTGATGAAATTTTAGGCCTTACTATACTATGACGTTCTATGCCGTACTATACCATGCCGTTTCCATGACATTTAGTGCAATAATATACTATGTCATTTTTATGACATTTTATGTCTTACTATACTATGACGTTTTTTGATGTTTTTTTGCCTTGCTATACTATGACATTTTTATGAAATTTTATGCCTTGCTATACTATGACATTCTATGCTGTATACCATGACCTTTCCAAGACATTTCATGCCAAAAATAAAATAAAATATGTAATTTTTAAGGAATTTCATACCTTACTACACAATTATGGTCTTTGATGTTTTTTTTTTTGCCAGACTGCACTGACATTGTCACGCCTTGATATGGAATGATTTTTATATTTCTCATTGTGATAAAGCTGTTTGTAAAGATGGTGCAAAGGTTAGAACAAATGCCTTTCAAGGAGAAGGTCGTGGGTTCGAATCTCAGGTGTGGTGCTGTTCCCTGTGCAATTTGTATGTTCACCCTCAATCCAATGTCATGCATAAATGGGTTACAAAACTAAGATGTTAACTCATGTATTTTTTTTCAATGATATACTATGAAGTTTTTATGAAATTTTATGCCTATGATGTTTTTTGATGTTTTTTTTTTTGCCAGACTACACTGACGTTTTCACGCCTTTCCATGACATTTCATGCCATAATATAATATGTAATTTTTATGAAATTTTATGCCTTACTATACTATGACGTTTTTTGATGTTTTTTTGCCTTACTACACAATGACATTTTAATGAAATTTTACCCCTTACTATACTATGACGTTCTTGTGCCGTACTATACCATGACGTTTCCATGACATTTCATGCCATAATATAATATGTCATTTTAAAAAAAAATTCATGCCTTACTATACTATGACGTTTTTTGATGTTTTTTTGCCTTACTACACAATGATGTGTTTTGATGGTTTTTTTTTGCCAGACTACACTGACGTTTTCACGCTTTGATATGGAATGACGTTTATATGTCTCACTGTGATAAACCTGTCCGTAATGATGGTGCAACGGTTAGAACACATGCCTTTCAATGAGAAGGTCGTGGGTTCGAGTCTCAGGCGTGGTGCAGTTCCCTCTGGAATTTGTATGTTCACCCTCAAATCAATGTAATGCAGGAATGGGTTACAACACTAAGGTGAATTGAAGTATTTTTTTTCTATGATATACAATGAAGTATTTATGAAATTTTATGCCTTACTATACTATGACATTCTATGCCGTACTATACCATGACCTTTCCATGACATTTCATGCCATACTATACTATGTCATTTTTAAGAAATTTTATGCCTTACTATACTATGACTTTTTTATGAAATTTTATGCCTTACTATACTATGACGTTCTTATGCCGTACTATACCATGATGTTTCCATGACATTTCATGCCATAATATAATATATCATTTTTATGACATTTTATGGCTCACTATACTATGACGTTTTTATGAAATTTTATGCCTTACTATACTATGACGTTTTTTGATGCTTTTTTGCATTACTATACTATGACATTTTTATGAAATTTTATGCCTTACTATACTATGACGTTCTATGCCGTACTATACCATGACGTTTTCATGACATTTCATGCCATAATATAACATATCATTTTTGTGTGATTTTATGCCTTACTATACTATGATGTTTTTTGATGTTTTTTTGCCTTACTATACTATGACATTTTTATGAAATTTTATGCCTTACTATACTATGACGTTCTATGCCGTACTATACCATGACCTTTCCATGACATTTCATGCCATAATATAATATATCATTTTTATGACATTTTATGCCTTACTATACTATGACGTTTTTTGATGTTTTTTTGCCTTACTATACTATGACATTTTTATGAAATGTTATGCCTTACTATACTATGACATCCTATGCCGTACTATACCATGACGTTTTCATTACATTTCATGCCATAATATAACATATCATTTTTGTGACATTTTATGCCTTACTATACTATGACATTTTTAGATGTTTTTATGCCTTACTATACTATGACATTTTTTGATGTTTTTTTGCCTTACTATACTATGACATTTTTATGAAATTTTATGCCTTACTATACTATGACGTTCTATGCCGTACTATACCATCACCTTTCGATGACATTTCATGCCATAATATAATATATCATTTTTATGACATTTTATGCCTTACTATACTATGACGTTTTTTGATGTTTTTTTGCCTTACTACACAATGAAATTTTAATGAAATTTTATGCCTTACTATACTATGACGTTCTATGCCGTACTATACCATGACCTTTCCATGACATTTCATGCCATAATATAACATCTAATTTTTATGACATTTAATGCCTTACTATACTATGACGTTCTATGCCGTACTATACCATGATGTTTTCTTGACATTTCAAGCCATAATATAACATATCATTTTTGTGACATTTTATGCCTTACTATACTATGACGTTTTTTGATGTTTTTTGCCTTACTACACAATGAAATTTTAATGAAATTTTATGCCTTACTATACTATGACATTCTTATGAAATTTTATGCCTTACTATACTATGACGTTTTATGCCGTACTATACCATGCCGTTTCAATGACATTTAGTGCCATAATATAATATATCATTTTTATGACATTTTATGCCTTACTATACTAGGACGTTTTTTGATGTTTTTTGCCTTGCTATACTATGACATTTTTATGAAATTTTATGCCTTACTATACTATGACGTTCTATGCCGTACTATACCATGACGTTTCCATGACATTTCATGCCATAATATAATATGTCATTTTTATGACATTTTATGCCTTACTATACTATGACGTTTTTTGATGTTTTTTTGCCTTTCTATTCTAATACCTTTTTATGAAATTTTATGCCTTACTATACTATGACGTTCTATGCCGTACTATACCATGATGTTTTCATGACATTTCATGCCATAATATAACATATCATTTTTGTGACATTTTATGCCTTACTATATACTATGACGTTTTTTGATGTTTTTATGCCTTACTATACTATGACATTTTTTGATGTTTTTTTGCCTTACTACACAATGACATTTTTATGAAATTTTATGCCTTACTATACTATGACGTTTTATGCCGTACTATACCATGCCGTTTCCATGACATTTAGTGCCATAATATAATATGTCATTTTTATGACATTTTATGCCTTACTATACTATGACGTTTTTTGATGTTTTTTTGCCTTTCTATTCTAATACCTTTTTATGAAATTTTATGCCTTACTATACTATGACGTTCTATGCCGTACTATACCATGATGTTTTCATGACATTTCATGCCATAATATAACATATCATTTTTGTGACATTTTATGCCTTACTATATACTATGACGTTTTTTGATGTTTTTATGCCTTACTATACTATGACATTTTTTGATGTTTTTTTGCCTTACTACACAATGACATTTTTATGAAATTTTATGCCTTACTATACTATGACGTTTTATGCCGTACTATACCATGCCGTTTCCATGACATTTAGTGCCATAATATAATATGTCATTTTTATGACATTTTATGCCTTACTATACTATGACGTTTTTTGATGTTTTTTTGCCTTTCTATTCTAATACCTTTTTATGAAATTTTATGCCTTACTATACTATGACGTTCTATGCCGTACTATACCATGATGTTTTCATGACATTTCATGCCATAATATAACATATCATTTTTGTGACATTTTATGCCTTACTATATACTATGACGTTTTTTGATGTTTTTATGCCTTACTATACTATGACATTTTTTGATGTTTTTTTGCCTTACTACACAATGACATTTTTATGAAATTTTATGCCTTACTATACTATGACGTTTTATGCCGTACTATACCATGCCGTTTCCATGACATTTAGTGCCATAATATAATATGTCATTTTTATGACATTTTATGCCTTACTATACTATGACGTTTTTTGATGTTTTTTTGCCTTTCTATTCTAATACCTTTTTATGAAATTTTATGCCTTACTATACTATGACGTTCTATGCCGTACTATACCATGATGTTTTCATGACATTTCATGCCATAATATAACATATCATTTTTGTGACATTTTATGCCTTACTATATACTATGACGTTTTTTGATGTTTTATGCCTTACTATACTATGACGTTTTTTGATTTATTTTTGCCTTACTATACTATGACATTTTTATGAAATGTTATGCCTTACTATACTATGACGTTTTATGCCGTACTATACCATGCCGTTTCCATGACATTTCATGCCATAATATAATATGTCATTTTTATGACATTTTATGCCTTACTATACTATGACGTTTTTTTAATGTTTTTTTGCCTTACTACACAATGACATTTTAATGAAATTTTATGCCTTACTATACTATGACGTTCTATGCCGTACTATACCATGACGTTTTCATGACATTTCATGCCATAATATAATATATAATTTTTATGACATTTTATGCCTTACTATACAATGACGTTTTTTGATGTTTTTTTGCCTTTCTATTCTATGACATTTTTATGAAATTTTATGCCTTACTATACTATGACGTTCTATGCCGTACTATACCATGACGTTTTCATGACATTTCATGCCATAATATAACATATCATTTTTTTGACATTTTATGCCTTACTATACTATGACGTTTTTTGATGTTTTTTTGCCTTACTACACAATGAAATTTTAATGAAATTTTATGCCTTACTATACTATGACATTCTTATGAAATTTTATGCCTTACTATACTATGACGTTTTATGCCGTACTATACCATGCCGTTTCCATGACATTTAGTGCCATAATATAATATATCATTTTTATGACATTTTATGCCTTACTATACTAGGACGTTTTTTGATGTTTTTTGCCTTGCTATACTATGACATTTTTATGAAATTTTATGCCTTACTATACTATGACGTTCTATGCCATACTATACCATGACGTTTCCATGACATTTCATGCCATAATATAATATTTCATTTTTATGACATTTTATGCCTTACTATACTATGACATTTTTTGATGTTTTTTGCCTTACTACACAATGACATTTTTATGAAATTTTATGCCTTACTATACTATGACGTTCTTGTGCCTTACTATACCATGCCGTTTCCATGACATTTCATGCCATACTATACTATGTCATTTTTATGACATTTTATGCCTTACTATACTATGACGTTTTTTGATGTTTTTTTGCCTTACTATACTATGACATTTTTATGAAATTTTATGCCTTCCTATACTATGACGTTCTATGCCGTACTATACCATGACCTTTTCATGACATTTCATGCCATAATATATAATTTTTATGACATTTTATGGCTTACTATACTATGACGTTTTTATGAAATTTTATGCCTTACTATACTATGACGTTTTTTGATGCTTTTTTGCATTACTATACTAATACATTTTTATGAAATTTTATGCCTTACTATACTATGACGTTCTATGCCGTACTATACCATGCCGTTTCCATGACATTTAGTGCCATAATATAATATGTCATTTTTATGACATTTTATGCCTTACTATACTATGACGTTTTTTGATGTTTTTTTGCCTTACTATACTATGACATTTTTATGAAATTTTATGCCTCACTATACTATGACTTTCGAATGCCGTACTACACCATGACGTTTCCATGACATTTCATGCCATAACATATGTCATTTTTATGACATTTTTTTAATGTTTTTTTCCTCATTATACGATGATGTTGTTTGACTTTGTGCTGATTTATTATACTATAAAGTTTTTTTCCGTTTTTATGCCTTATTATACTATTTCGTTGTTTTCCATTTTCATGCCTTACTATATGATGTTTTTTGCAAATTTTTCATGTTGTATTGCACTTTGATGTTTTCTGACGTTTTTATGCATTTCGCTTCATGCCTTTACTATGATGTTTTTATGTAATTAGTTTACTATGACGTTTTTTTTGCATTTTTATGCCTTACTGTATTATGAAGTTTTTTGACGTTTTCCTGCCTTACTATAAAATTACATCTTTATGACATTTTATGCGTTACTATACTATGACGTTTTATTCCATTTTTATGGCTTATTATCCTATGACGTTCTTTGGCAGATTTATTCCTTACTATATACTGATGTTTATTATACCATAGCATTTTTTTATGATTCAGTATACTATGACTTTTTTCATTCCTTACTATTCTGACTTTTTATGCATTACTACACTATGACGTTCTTGTGCCTCACTATAGTGTAGCATTTTTCCATGACTTACTATACTATGAATTATTTTGCCTTACAATACTATGACTTTTTATGCCTTACTATGTACATATATTTCATATATGGAAATTCAACACATGTACATGTGTTGCATTTGTGTATGGGCTTTCCTGAGTGTAAATTCAGATCTTATATGTTAATAAACTGTTTGGTTGATGGCATTAAAAAGCCAACCTCTTTGTTTTGGAAGGGTAGCGGGGTTATTTTCGTGGAATCCTCGGGAACATTCACTAAAGGTTCTGTAGGGAACATTCCAGGAAAGTACACTAAAGGTTTTTTTCGTGGAACTTTTAGAGAACCTTATGAAAATGTTCCCCTACAGTTCTCTGAAGGTTCTACAAACATATCTTCCCAGAAACGTTCCACAAAGAAAAAGTTTCCTGAATTAGGGGAATCAGGAGAATGTTCTCTTCGGGATCCAGCAAAGGTCCTCGCATCCTTCAGCAACCTTTCGTAACTTTCTTGTAGCCGAAAATTGTTAGCTGAGAAGGATTGGTTAATACACCTGTGGCAAAAATAAACAACAGCAGACACAACAAAATGTCTTATAGCACACTGCATTAAGAAAATGACTTAAATTCTGAAGTGGCTAAATCACAAAGCTGTAATTAAGATGGATCAAATTTCAGTCACCTGTGTGTAACAATTCAAAGTGACATGTCTGTGGCAGTAAACACAGTTGTACCATCTCTTGTGTGACATAGCTGCAATAAAAACTGTACATAGCGAGCTACACAAGATATTTATGTCAAGGTATATATGGAAAATACTGAGGCCAGCACATGCAATTTTCATGATGGGAGGACCTGAAAAAACACATTATATCATTCAATATGCAGTGATATGCAAACCTGCCTTATGGAATTGTTGCATCAGATAATGAATGTGCAGAGTTGTGTAACAAGGCAATCACAATGAGTCTTTCAAGATGATGGCCTTCAAAGAAACTAGAATTAACATAACCCAACTTTCATGGTGTATTCCTGTTACTACAATATGATGGCACTGAGAAGAAGAATAGAGCTGCTTTGAGGGCACTAAATGGACTTCCTTCTTTTCTGAGGAAATGTGAAGTTTAAAACTGATTATTCAGTTTTTTTTCTCTTTTCCTGTTGGTACATTTAACCAACATTTATGACAAAGTGGCCTGTCTGACAAGTCAGCATCTGCAGTAACTGAAAATTATGGTAACAACTCAGTGTCTCTCAGTGTTTTGAACAAACAGCCAAAATGAGTCCACAAAAAGAAAGCATCAGAGATTTTATTTGAGCTCATGGAGCATAGTTTTTGGACACTTTTGGTCCCAAAGCCCAGGGTCCATTCAGACAACAGTGCGGTGGATAGAGTGAAAAATGGCTGGATTTGACGTTTGCTACTGCTGCTCATAGTTGCACAATCGTTCACACAGTCATAGCAAAAAGCATGTTATGAGACAGAAAGCAAAGTTCAGTAAGGATTACAGATCATGTGAACAACTTAAGAATTCCTTACAAAACATACATTTTTAAAAACATATAAGAGATGCAACAAAAATAAATTAACCAATATGAGTACGACCAGTAAGGCATCAGGCAGGTGCAGAATAAATATTAGATGTGTACACTTAATCAATGGCATATCAAGGCTAGTTTATCTCAGAGGTAGAGAATGTCCATGATAAGACGACAGCTAAAGTGACCAGTTGTTCAGCACATTTTAAATTTGTGTAGACCAGTTATGAAAACCATTTGTCCTTGCTGACACCAAATGATTTTCCTTTTCTCAGTTTCAGTTGTACAGTGTAACATTAGAGGTGGAAATATGGGCAAAATTGGTTAAATCGATCAACATTCTCATAATACGCTTGCATAAACACGTATACACAACTTAGATAAGCACTTGCTATTAAGGCATAAGTTTGATGAACTGCAATAAAGATGACCGTACTGAATGTGGATGGCAAGACTGGAGTGCAGATGTCACCAGAACCAGCCTGGATCACAGTACAGGCTGTGCAGGTCAAAATGTGTGTGATCGGCAGTTTAGGTGTCACCACAACGTAGGAAAATCTATGTGGGCGAAGCCAAGGTCCTTCCTCAGCTCCCAGTACGTGTTGTTGCTCAACCAGGTGTCATCCTTTGACTTCCTGAGGAGACCGAACAAATGCCAGACAGTAATGAATACTGTGAAAGATAGGTGAGTGTGGTGAAATTGAAATTGTGACACAGTCAGCTGTTAATGTGACAAGCTGCTTACTTGTCTTTAAAGTACTTCCTTAGTGAGAAACAAATAAATCTAGGTATTTAGGTTACCTAAAGAATTTAGGTTGATGTGTTACGTTGTTGTTCTCCAGGACTCTTCGTCTTTCTCTCTGCAGTTCTTCAATCCTTTGTTTGTGCTCCTCTGCAGCCTCCAAGTTCCCTTCCTCCAGCAGTCTGCCAGCCAGACACAGACATTCATTACACAAACATGGCAAAACATTAATCTTCAATATTCAAATTTAATCTTCATTTATGTTTTTTGGCTCTGCATCATTGTTGCAAGATAACTTAATTACAGATAAATATGAAAACACATAACTCAGGATACTGAAGGACCAGAAGCAGTGACATTTTTCTACTTTGATGCCAAAGTGGAGAGAGTGCTTGTTGTTTCTGCTGCGCTTTGTGGCAGCACTGTTTAGTTTACAGACTATTAAACCTTAAAAATGTGAGATAAAATTAGTTTGATGGCTCTGAAAGCCTCTGCAGTAACTTGCTATTCTTAACATGAGTATCAATGTGCCTATTTTTGTGCTATTTTGATCATCGGGTAGGGTGTGCATTTTTCAAGACAGCCTGTCAAGACCATGACTAAGATGCATGATGTAGGATTATAAAAGATGCGTTTGCTTAGATGCGTTTTGCTATTTTTTTATATCAGTTTTCTATGATAATACTCCGACAGAAATCTCACTCCCCACGTTTCTTTCAGTCTTTTGCCATGACAGAAAACAGTGGGGTTTTTTTTCCCTTTCATGTTTTTGCAGAAAGTTGATAATTACCAGATTGCTTAAGTGCATGTGAATACAGTATTTTTTAAAAAGTTTTTCCTCTTACCTTTGGTCTATTCGTAGTCTGGTGTCTGTGGGTGGTAGCAGCAGTTTCAGAGATGGGTCCAATTCATTCAGTTCAATAGCAAACTTGGTAAAACCATAGTACTGCTCATGGTCTATTGGCATTGCATCTGCAGAGCAAACAAACAAATAGCATCCACTGCTTTAGATACTATAATAGGGAGATGTACATTATAAAACAGCTTTTGATGCACAGTTATTAAAGAAATACATACTTGCTCTCCAGATGCATGTGGCTGCAGGCGGGTCTCCACAGAAAACTGCTTCATGCCACTTTCCAAAGAGTCTGTGGACGACCTTCCCTTTCTGATCTGTGATAGTTCCCTCCACCTCATTCACACTTGAATTCCAGTATTTGGCCTGTGAAAAGAATTGACAAGTTGTAGAAGAACATAGCGCTGAGCAATGGGGTTCTCCTTGTCTAAAAGCAATTAACTGTCTCCTCTCAGTAGAGGAGACTTCCATAAATCAGACACTGAAAACATCGAGGGGTTCCTGCTGCCATGCAGGTGGGGAGCACCATCTGTGTAGACAGGTTTATGGACTAATGATGGAACTACAGCACCTACTGTGGCAATGGATGACACTGAATTATATACAGTATACAGAAAAATGCCTTTTTCACTGCTTGGAGGTTATTTTGATCAAACCTCCTGGGGCTCACAGAGGGATGTCTACCAACACAAACACCAACACAAATTACAGAAAGAGAGAGCTATGGCATGAAGGACTCATAATATTGTGGCTTATAAATCACTGCATCTTACAGTATTGTATAGACATCTAAATGACGTGTAGGTCGGACATCAATCCTAGGGGCTTAATACTTTGTGCTGCCACATGTTTCCAGAGCCACAATGGTTGTTGGTATTGAAATAAAAATGGACAATCTGTGTCTTCAGATAGTGAATGTTGCAGTAATTTAAAGGAGTCGTTAGAGATGGCGAGGGTCATTAGGGTGGGTGCAGCCCTGCATACACCTACTAAATAGAATTTTTTCACTAAAAATGTTTTTTTTTTTTTTTTTTGCTAATTTGTCTCACCTTAACAAAAGTGATCTTGCACTGGCAAATATCACTACTGGAGTTTCTGATGCAGATCTCCCCATAGTGCTCAATCCAGCGCTGTCCACTGAGAATGTTGTGGATGCAGGACGTCACCTTGTTCCACTCATAGTGGTCTCCAAATCTAGAAAAAGATCATTTAGAACAATACTCCTTTTACCTGTTCCTTTATGCCTGTAGACATTGCTTTTAATTGACATGCTCATTGGTTTGTGCAGTCTGTGTATGTGTGTCCGTCTGTCCACTCCTGGAATAAATGAGAAGGTCGAGACTCACTCTGGCAGAGTTACATGAGTTGTGCCCACAGGAACAATCTCCATTGACTTCCCCCAGAACTTGTTCTTACACCTCACGTCTGCATAAATCAATCAGAGAAAAGCATTGTACACATTAACATTCATCCCGGACAACCAGCTGCTATTGAAACCTTACAGTTGCTGAGAATGCATCCAGCTAATTTATATATACTCCACTACCTTGCCAGAACACAAAGTTTTTAGACTCCACGTGGCAAGCTGAGATCGGTGGGTGATGGCTAACCTGATGTTGTAAAGGGGAACAAAGAGTAGTGTTAGTCCACTGATTCAATGAATGCTCCCAGTGAATTATTATTACAATACTGCAGTTGTTGAACTGTTGGCGGCACAGAAATTGGGATTCATGCATACTTGCTCTGCAACAAATCGAAAGCCTTTGTCTGGCCGGTCACATTCATATGTCTCTCCCAGGACGGGGTTGAAAGGCTTTCCCCCAGTTCTGTGGTAGCTGGATGCATAGCCTGATACAACAAACGTAGCTATGTACACCTACATAAAGACAAAACAATAGTTAGTACTGCTTTATTCAGAATTTTTGTGACTGAATAATAAGTCGCCTATATTGAGGTAGAACAAAAAGCACAACTGGGACATAAAATTGATTAAAAATAATCCTTGAGACTGTCAGAACACAGAATAACACACATACAGGTATCTGTCTGAATACTCCTCCAATAGTTGCACTTAGCCTGGAGATCACTGAACTACTCCCACATCATAATGGGAGGACAGAGACTGTTGCTGACTCTGACTTCAACCGCTTCCCATAGCACATTAATACACTGTATATATGCATATTTGTCCTTTGTTACAAGGCAACTCCACAGGCTGTATCTCGACACGTCCCACACAAAAATAAACTAATGTAAACTAATAAACTGCACATTTGCACAGGTAGTCATAACATAATAAACAGGGCTGGCAAATGCCGTTGTACTGGACAATACCTCTGACAGTAGGCTGCTGCAAGTGATAGGTAATTCCTACCTTCCTCCTTGATAATCTTCCTCACACCCTTCTTTCAATTCATAGAAGTTTCTCTCTTCTGGTATTGCTATTAAATAATAGTTTAATTAGCTGATACCCCTTGTGTCATTGTGCTAAACATGAAGCTAGAACCAGCAGGTGTTTATCCTGGTGTACAGACTGGAAGCACGGGGAAACAGCTGACCTGATTCTGTCTAAAGTTTTAAAAAAATGTGTTTGTGTAGGGATTAAACAAATCATTTTTTTTAACATGTTAACTTGTGAGCTTTATAGGTGCTCCAATAATTTTTTCAAACTTTGGACTGAGTCAGGAGGCCCATTGAACGCCAGAAGAACTGCTCACACACTCAAACAGCAAAAAGTGAATTTGCCATCTCACCATACGTTCAAAAGGATCCTGTGTGTTGGCAGCTCTGTCTAGCAGCTCGCTGTACTCCAGCTCTTCACACAGTCTCTGCAGGGTGTTGAGAGGCTCATTAAGCTGCACAGGCATCGCCACTTTGGACAGGTCTTTGCCGATGTTGTTCCTGAGGATGTTCCACAGGCTGATGGTGCTGTTGTTGGGGCTGGGCGACGGCAGACAGGATCTACGCTGACAAAGGGCAGCACCCTCCTCTACAGACCCTGTGAACAGATGGTGTATGAGGTCAGGTAAGACACTGACAGCTCTCTGCGTAGTGAAAAAGCAAAGACCAAATGACATTTGTAACTGAATCCATGAAATTGCACTGGGGCCAGTATTGTAGCTCTTTGTTCCACAGTTTACCTGAGTTTGGTCTCTCATTTTCTGTCCCATTGCTGAAGTTGTCCATAGAAATGTTGTCACTAATGTCACTGATGTATGAGTCATCTTCTGACACCTAAAGAAAAAAAAAAATCCAAACTTTAACTAATAGATAATAGATACATTTTTAATACCACCTGCAGCAAGGGACAGGGCAGTTCTCTTTCAACACCCTGTCACGTCAGCAGCAGATCTGAGGCGCTGGAGATGAATGGTCCCTTAGGACCTGGTGACAAATTTGCACCTCGACTTGCTGTATTTTTAGATGAAAGTAATTAACTTCCATTTTCACATTGCTTCCGCTCCAGCTGCTATCTGATCAGGCGTGTTGCATGAACACTGAACAGGAGGAAGAGGAGAATGGAGCAACAGAGAGGAGACTTGTTTCATGACACTCATCATAAAAACTTAAGACCTAAGACTCTAAGACGCCTCTTCCATAATGTTGAGATGAAAGGCATGTTTTTCTCTTTGCAATAGAAAGATACCGAATTATCATAATAGGTGGAAATGTTTAATGCATCTTGCAGAAGCACAGAGACAGAACTGATGAAACGTCGCAGAGGCAATAAATAAATTCAGAATAATTTACTTTTAGACTAAACTGTCTGGATTTACTTTCCTCTCTGTTGTATCATGCAGCTCTTCTCATCAAACAATAGTTGCAGCAGAGCTGGTATTAACATTTTGGTTGTGAACAAGAATAATTACTCCACACATTAACAGCCGTGATGATTCCATTATACAGCCCTAAAACGTCAGTGTTTATATATATAAGTTTATGCCGCTGAGTGCGAATGTTGATGGGCACAGTTTAACATTTACTCTTACCTCATTTTCAGAGGAACTAGCAGAAAGCAGAACTTCCTGTGCATCAAAGAACTCGGACAGAGACTCTGCAATTGAAGCTCTGCTGTCATTGGATGCTTGGTGCACGAGGGGATGCGATTCATCCGCAGAGTCCTGTTTCTAGGAGACATAATGTCCACAGCTATAATTAAGAGCAAGAAAAGGGCGACATCATTGTAGCCAGGGAGGGTGACAATCAGGGGGTAATTCAGAATACAATACTATAGATAATGAAAGTTTCACAGCACAAAAATGTATTAAGTGATATATTGAAAGACAGTCATCTATAATAAAATACAGTGTATCACCTTATATAGTAAGTTACTGCAGTATAACCCAGAGGATTTCTCAAAAAGCAGCAATCAGTCATACAGTGAACTATATGCATTCACTGCATTATAACAGGCTTTCTCTTTCTCTTTCTTTTTATTCACAGCAACATGTTCATGTGTACCATCATTTGAATACCATAAACTGGCCAAATGATGAACCTCTAAAAATCTGAACACTTCAGAATGTAATTTTGTGTAAAGGAAGTATTCAGCTACAGATACAGATCGATTTTGCAAAGGTATATAAAGTATTGTATCAATCAAATGTATTTCTAGAGACTGTATCGCAATATATTACTGTATTAATTGTTAAGAGCCAGTCAGTTGTGCAAGTTTGCAACAAGTGTGCAATATCACAAACTCTCTCTGGCAAAGCTGAGGTTGCTCACATACAACAAGATGCACATTTAAAATGGACTTACAGCATTCACAAAATTCTTCTTACAACAACAAAAAAAACATGCAACCAATTACAAAAATTAAGTATTTTACACAGAACCACACATGGAAGTGAACATGCCTGTCTATCCTTTGTTATTGCAGGAGATAATCTAAGTGCATTAGTTTTACACTGTGTATTTAACAAATTTCCAGGGACACAATTAAGCAGATCAGCTCACTCTCTGGTCAGCAAATCTGATTAAGTGAGCAAAGAGCTTCCTTTAGGAGACAATCATGTGACACACAGTTAGAAATCTTCCTCTGAGCCGTGTGTGTGTGTGTGTGTGTGTGTGTGTGTGTGTGTGTGTGTTTGTGTATGAGTGCATGCGTATATGTAAAAACACAACCACAGGTCTGAGAAGAAGCACTTTCTCACTGGAAAGAATAGGAATTAACTTATTTCAGGAAGCAGTGTGTTTCCTGGCAAGTGCGTGGTAAAGGAAATTCTGTTGACTTTTCATAATAGTCATTGTCATCATAACACAAAGTGAGTCGAGTGAGGGGGTGAGAGGAGTGCAACATTTGTTGAATCTGGAAGAGAGGGAAAGGACAGCTCTTTCATTCTGTGGCAAATTCTAGACTGTGTGGGATGAAAAAAAATAAAAAAGATAATAATAATCATCATGATGGTGGGGGACAGGGAGTAGAGTCACTACATTCCTTCACCCACCTGCACAGGGGCAGTGAGATTTATTAGTGTGGACTCTACGATGTGGGACTCAGCATGAATCTTGCACAGGCGTTCTCTCAGCTCAGAGTTCTGGGCTAAAGCCTGAAAAAATAACCAGCGTAAACATCGTTTAAAACACACACCCAACCAATACTGAAAGCTGAATTGAATTTCTTGTTTTAACTCATTTACCTTTAATACAGAGACATGTGTATGTGTTATCAAAGCAGACATCATACAGGAAGCAATGGGAGCCCAAACTGCATTACTCACCCGATACTGACCCTATGTGAGGTGGAGTAGGTAGAAGCTGAGTAATCAGGAAGAAAAGCTAACACCCAGCAGGGTATTTTAAAGACAAAGTAATGTGTTGGCGTAGAGAGCACACAAGTTCTAATGTGGCAAAAGAAGTCAGCGTATCAATGTGTGTAGAAAAAGACAGAAAATAGAAAGAAACTCTGGGTGGGAGGCAGCAGCCGCTGGAAACATAACCGTTGAGCATGATCTTGTTCAGGTGGGCAGACGTCACACCAGCAGCTAGTAATTCCTCTAAAAGGCTTGTGAATGTGTCACGCCTGACAAGTGGCGTGAGAGCAGTGTGATGTATGGCTACTGACTGGTTAAGATTCCTGCATCTGTGCATGAGTACGTTTTGTTCCACGTACCGTTGCCAGTGCGTTCTTCAAGCCGACGACCTGTGGTGAGGTAGGGGGACATGTTTCGTGGTCCAGACATTGTTTTAGTCTCTCTCTCTCTGCTGTTAGTGAACTCAGAGCTGACTTCATGGTGACATGAACTGTAGCAACGAGAGAAGAAGAGGCGAGTTTCAACTGGAAATCAATTTGTATCCACTGACAGGCTATCACACCATGCTACTAATAAAATGGAACAAGAGTGAAATTCTGATTATCTCCTATCTCTTGGCAAGCTTTGTTTTATGACATTCATTTTACCACGCACTTCATAATCGGTGCTTGGGAAGCCACATTAATGAAAATGCTGGCAATATTAATGCATCACTGTATTGGATTAAGCTCATCACACATCCAAAGCTTCATAATTTTGAAGGTACATAAATTTTGTCAATTTAAATGCCAGCAGCATTGACAGCTATTCCCTGGAGCAACTTTAAAACCGTGATGCCATTATGTAAAACACAAATCAAATGTCATTAATCCATGTCAAGCATCAGGTATCTGATTATACATTTCAGTGAAGAGTGGCAGAAAACTAAATTAGCAATCCTGTGTTTACAGAGATTTACCAAGCTTTGTGGTTTAGAAAGAAACAGCGTCTCACACTTAGTAACAGCTAGGGAAAATGCTGACAGGGAACATCTTCAAAATCCTAATGAATGAAAACTGAGACAGTTTATCAGTAATTAACAGCTGCCATGGCTGCACCATTGTCACTTCTATCTATTCTAAACAACAACACCATGCCAGGCTATCTTACCTGCAAATAAAACAGCAGGCAAACAGATTTATGGATCTTAACCGAGGCATCTGAAAAATTTTGCACTTGAAGAGTTTCTCTGTTTGTAAAAATATCTTTAAAATCCTGAATTTGAAAATCAAACTGTTAATTCAAATAATTTACTCACAGTTGGTGGCAGTACGGCAGAATTCCTCCTGCAGCTTGGCCACATCAAAAGGAGAATCCAGTGATTCAGGGTCGGCCTTGTCGTTGCCGAGTGCAGCGGTGGAGAGGTTGGGGTTAGAGGCATGGAGGCGGACAGCGCCAGAGGAGATGCAGCTGGGTACCTACGGTAACGCAGGAGGAATAGAACTTCGAGGGACTGGCACTAAAAAAAGATTAAACGTGATCACACTTCAACGTTGTTTACCTGCAGAGTTGTTTTGACATCTTTGTTGTAGTTTTTAGTTCGCCATTTCCTTGGAAGTCTCTTGTCCTTCTTGGGGCTGTCAAATGTAGACGCCTAGTGAACAATAAAGAAGATATTCATGTTTGAGACAGAGCATCTTCATAGAAAGCGTTTCGTAGGAAATTATTCCACAAATAGCTGTGCAAGATGTTGTTTTTGATGAAGCTCTAATTTATATTCAGTAGCAATTGACTTAAGGGCAACAAAAATTATTGGTGGAGAGAAATGCTAAGAAAAGAGACATATTGCTATGCTTAAAATTCACAGTCAACTGGTATTTTAGGTGTGATTCATTTACAGCGCATTTCCACAGACTTGATCTCGAATTGCAATAATGAAGACCAAACATGCTCTGCATGTGAAGGTGAAAGGAATCAGAAACAGAGCGCTGACCTGCAGGGCTTGGATAGATGGAGCTGAATAGGTACGATGGAGGACTTCCATACTCTGAAGCAGGTGGTTGAGCTCCAGCAGGTAAGCTTCACAGACCAACAAGTCTGTTGAGAGTAGGAAAAATATCCACGTGGAGAAAAGATGGTTAAGAAGTGGAAGGAGGGAAAAAGAAAGCGAAGCGGCATCGAACAATTACAGAGACACACCCACCAACCCTTCCCAGTACAGGCTGTAAAAATGGCCCACAACATTGAATTCAGTGACTCTAGAAGATAGAAGTGGGTTTACAATGAGCATCCATAGGTTTGAGATGACAATCCTTAAAAGTTCACATCTTCTGCCAAGACATTGGTCATTGCTTCAGCACCCTTATGCAATAGGGGCAAGAGAGCGAAGCTACACTAACTAACCACGGACGACACGAAATCTGCCTAGGTCAGAAAGATGAGAAGGTGAGTCAGTGAGAATGAGGTATCAAGTTGTATCACCCTAGACTTGAAGAAACGTTTGATGATCGTAGAGACCCAGGACAGTTGTATCATGGTGTCTGTTTGTCTCATGGACGCGACGATCGATTGACTGTGTACAAATGTGTGACTATAAGCTATTGTGTAAATTTTGCTTACTTTCTGGTTTACAAAATCAAAACTTTTCGTTTGACAGCTAGGGGAAAGTGTTGTCAGTCCATCATCAGGATACTAATGAGTGAAAACTGAGACAGTGTATCAGTAAGCAACAGCTTCCTTCTTTACAAACAACACCATGCCAATCTTGTCTAACCTTTAGTAGTTTGGCACGACAGCAAACAGAGAGATTTATTGGAAGTAACAGCATCTGACAAATGTATAAAATGAATTAAGGTAGACTCAAAGGTTAGATCTGTCACTGGCTCATAATAGAGCACAAACCTTCACAAACACTGAACAATTCTCCATCCTCTCAGCTGCAGCCTCTCTACAGGTTTTTAGTTTATTAATGATTTTTCTCAGGTTTCATTTTCTAACACTAACCATGTAAATGAGGTTAGTGTGAAACTTGAAATTTCTGTGTGTATCCCTTATCCAGCAGCACAAGAATGCATCTTTTAACTTAAATAAAAGATCCAGCCAAAGTTTAACCAGTGGCTGCAGCTAGCTGGTCCCTGAACCCCAGCCAAATCAGGTCTAAGTATTTTAACCTCTTGCTCAGAACTCAAGAGACATGGTTTGAAGTCATATAAAATTATGTAAAATCAGCAAAGAAAGTGAGCAGTGCATCAGCTACTAGTGCAAGTCTTGCTCTGTTGTCTCACCTTTGGAGCACTTGTCCATGTCGTCAGATGACTGGAGCCAGGCTGTTACCTTGGCCTGGCTGTTGCAGCTTAAAGGGAGGGCTCCTACAGAGTGCATTGTGGACTGCCGTCGTATAGGCATGCACTGCAATAACAAACAGACCCAAAGGTCAGACCAATAACAGCACTGCCTCCTTCATAAAATCCCTCAGTAGAGAGGTTTCGACTTCAGTAAATACTGCTGATGAAACAACAATAATCATGAGTTCAGTGTTTACTTTAAACAGAGCACATAGTTTTCAGACATTTACTTCTACATTTACTTGTTTGGCAGACACTTTTATTAAAAGCGACTTATGAATGAGGGACAACACTAAAGCTTCAGTGCAGTAGGAGAGCTTGGTGTAAATACTAAGTACTACATCTATTCAATAATTGCAAGACCACACTGTATGCTGTGTAGTGGACAAGTATACCTTTCTGATAGAGGCACTCTCAGCCATGCTGGGGGAGTTGGGGGAAGGGTAGTGGGGATAGTAGAAGGACTTCTCATTAGGGTACATGGCAATCTCATTTTGCCGATAGAGCCGATGGTGGCGCAGCTTGGACACCCATTCATCAAACAGCTCCTGTGACTTAATCTGCAGAGCACATTCCACAATCAGAAATCAACACAAGGACAAGCAAGGTGGACGAGGTGTGTGCAGGCACGGAATGAGCCCCCCCCACACACACACATATACAACACATGAGGTAATTTTAAAGTCATTTTAATGTAGGTATCTGTTCCGGGAATCAAAAGGGAATTATTTGAATAATCCATGTTTTAACTCACTTCCTGTAAGACAGTGGGGGGCAATGCCTTATATTCATTAGCCTTGCAGTTTACCTTCAGGTGATAGATGTTTTCCTCGGCATCAAGATCGATGCACTTCGCTTTCTTCTTAATGGCCATGACAGAGAGACCCACGTCAATGCAGCCATGCAGTTTCCCTTTCTCAATCTGCAAGGCAAAGTCAACACATGATGCATTTGTATGAGAACCAGTCCAACGTATTTACACGTTGGACTGGACCTCATACAAATGCAACAGAGTGCTGTTCAGTTTTTAAATACATTCAGTTTGTTTGTATTCAAAGCAGCAATAATAGTCCTTTATTTGCTGAGCCTTGGCCAGGCAGAGTTTCTGATTGACTATAATGGATATATTATTATGTGAGACTGGCAGGTGAAATGCAAGGTGCGATCCCTATCAGTGATGAGGAGATGGTGAGGGAATGAGGGCCTTTTGTATTTACAGGCACTGATAGATATTCTGGGAAAGACAGACAGCAGTACAACAAGAGCATTACAAAAGACACAAAGTGTCCTTTGTAATCTTCTGTAACTGACAGGCCACAGAGTATTCAGCCAGCAGGCTTTTGTACTCACATCAGCACTACACTTGCCATACTTCAGGATGCCCTTGTCCAGGAAAAAGTATCTCTGTGGGGAGAAAGAAGGAAAGAAGAACAGTGAGCGAATGATGAGGCAGCTGGGATGATATGCAATATCCCTGACAGCAAGTCTGAAGTCACTGTTTTGACTCTGATCATGACATAGTCAGCCTCTTGTTAATGTCTCTGCAGTGAGATGTTTGTCATCGCAGGCTCTTGTCTTGCATCTGCCTCCCTTTATTACTCTTCCTCTCACTCTGCTGTAATCTCTCTCATCCATTCTCTTTTCTGAATTCTTGATGCTCTTACTAAACATCTCTACAGTACAGACTGTTGAAAGCACAAAGACCTGAAAAGCTCTGACTCTAAGTTTAAGTAAGTCAATACTAAGTGAATACAGCTCTATCAACCAACAGACCATCAGCTAATGCCTCTGAGAGGAACACCAAGATATCTAGACAGTATCATCCCAGTGAAAGCTTTTAGACTAAGCGTGGAGAGGCACTGACGCAGGTCACATGTGACTCCTCTCCTCATCCACTGCATAGGATGATTCAATTAGTTTAAAACAAACAAACAAGAAAAAAGAGTCATGTCATCAGATTTTTTTGTGTGAAACGAACCTGCAAAGCTCAGGGTAAAAACCGGGAAATGGAAATGACGTTCAGTTGTCAAGTATGTCTAAAAATACGACATGAACGTTTATCACTCTGAGAGATGAGTAAGTGTAATGAAGCATGGGGTTGTTGGATTATACCTTATGCCATCCCTTCATGGGCCACTTTCTCCTCTTCAGCATGTAGCCGTCCTGTTTCTGGGGCTCCAGCACATTGCCGAAACCTCCGCGGAGGCCCTCCACTATTTCCCAGCTGTCCTGTGGGCATAGATGATGGTGCGATGAGATGACAGACAGACATTAGCGGACACTTAACTTGCGTGCACACATGCAGATTAAGGTTTGGTAAAATAAATTGAATGAATCAACCAAACAACAGAGTCAAGGTCAGAGTCAAAAGTGTATCGTAATTTTATGCAGATTTTCTGCCTCTTTTCCATGCAGTGTCAGCCAGTCAGTGGGAGGCTGTGGCAGATGAGAGTTTCATTGCTGAGGGGAAAAATGCAGCCTTATGAGGTTTGGTGTCAAGTGTGATGCTTTACAGACTACTTTCACCTCATGGTCCCATTTACAAAATTAGCTTACCTGTCTAATCTCACTCTTCACAATAATCATTTCCTGACTGAGATTAGAACGCTCAAGTCCAAATCCCCTGCAAATACAAGGATTAAGATGATATTTCATCATACACTAATCCACGTAGCTCTGTCGTGTACTTCAGCTGTGAGAATTCCAGGAAGCAGCATAAACACTATAAACAGGGTTTTGTAATATCTTTGTGGATTTACCTGTGGTTCATAGCACTTTTAGTTAATATTACTCTCTAAACGATCAGTTGATTGATCAGTTATTCAATCAACAGAAAATTGGTGATGCCTCGTTCAAAGCGGCACTCCACTGACTTTACACAAAAAGGTCAGTTTACTCGTCATAGACTCTGCTATGGAGCTTGTGAAAACAATTGTATAATGTCTCTTTTGGCTGTAAAGGGAGTGTCCAAAAGTTTGAAAAACAACCCCTGATGAGTGTGATGGATGTTCTTGCCTTGGGCTTAGACACAGTACACACAAAGTGGGGGTGTGGAATTTGAAAACACATGGGAATTTAACAGGGCAAGGACAAGCCCCAAAGAGCACCGCTGGGCTGTGAAGCAGTTTTGCCATAGTTGCCACACTTGGTATTGCAGTATCACACTGTGCGCGCAGGCGAAAAAGACATTTCCCACACACAATCATTAGAAAAGTAGCAGCTGTAAATGTGTGAAGACATTTTTCTGAGCATCACAAGCACCCCATTACAAACATGAGGAATCAATAAAATTTGGAACGCAGAGAAAAGCCATAATTTTATATCATTTTATGCCATTCATGTGTGCAGGCAGTCAACCAGCTCATCCGAAGGAAATCTCTAAAGTACACACTCTCGGCCAGAGAGGACTCTAACATGTATGCTCAAGGGGCTTTTTCAGATGGAGTGCTATACTGGAGTGAAAGACACTATTGAGTTGCACTGAGGGAAATTAAGGAGGCAGTGCTTTTGGAGCATGACCCATATTAAGGACTAAAAGTCAGACTACTCTGCTGCTTCAATTTTGAACAGTTTTTGTCATTTTTGTCTTTACTGACAGTTTGACAGTGTAGAAATAGACAGAGGAGACAGAGAGAGGAACAACAAAGCTTCAAATCAGTCAGTTACGACGAGTCTCCCAACTTTAAGGAATTGCAGTCATTAATTGCTAGAGTCATTTATGAAGCAAAAAAATGCAAAACATTCTCCAATTCCCTCGACCCAAACTCATGGTTTTGCTGCTTTACTTTGGTTTATATCACTATCAACTGAATATATGAATATGCTGAATATGGGGCTATGTGCTGTTTGTAATGAAAAAGCAAATAGAGGATTGGAGAGTATAAAGGGAATACATTTTCACACTTTATAGGCTAAGCACTTAATCACTGACTAAAAAAAATTATAGATTTAACTGATAATGAAAATACTCATTAAGGTGCAGCCCCTGGTAATGCAGTACCTCAGGATTGTACCTTACACTTCATAAAGCTGTCCTAGAGAAACAAAAAGCCAAGCACAAATAATCACGTCACATCTGTCCAGAGGGACTCTGGGTTCTTGGCAGTGGTTTGTAGTGACTGTGTTTGTTAGCTCAGTGTGTCCCTGACTGTTCCAGTATACAGTTCTGGCTAAACAAACTGTATCAGTCAGAGAGGCTGACTGCTGGAGGTGAGGCTGTCTAAAATAAACCCTCGTATCTGAAGGGGGTGGGGGGATGGAGAGGGCGCGGCTTGTGGGTTGCTCTTTCAGTCTCCCTGAGCGCTCGTCGGCGCTCTCTCTGACACACTCACACAGTGAGTCATTGTCACACACTGCCTAGGCTCTTTTCTTCAAGGTCAAGGGACACTTTCACAGAGAAAGCAGTGACATAACTGACAACAAGTTGTGTGCTTACAGGGATTGCAGAGATAGCTATAAAGAAAAATTGTAAATCAAGAAATTAAGAAAGTGCGGGGACTGGAAAGAGGGGGAAAAAGCTAGGTTCTGTCCAAAGGTAACAAAATTCACCAACAGCACCTGAGCTTTCGAGGTGCTGGTAGGCAATGTGTATATGTAGCTTTGCTGTTTCCCCATGTTTCCAGTCTTTATGCTAAGCTAAACTCAGCTTAGCTAATTGCCTCCTGGCTCCAGTTTCATATTTGCAGTACAGACATGAGAGTGGTATCGATCTTCTCATCTGACTCTAGGCAATCTGGTGAATAAGTGTATTTCCCAAACTATTGAACTATTTGTAATGCACTGAGAAATATTTTCTTGAACTGAAAAATAAAATCACCATCTACTGATGTTACAGGGGAAAATGCTCAGCAGACTATTGGATTTTTATATCTTAAAATTAAAAGCCTCTTAGTACCACACGTTTATGCTCTTTCAAGTGTCAAACACACTGAAGTTTCTTGGACCGAACCACATGACACTGTCACTGGGATTCAAAACCAAAAATTTGACTTGGATTTTCTTTGAGGAAATATTAATTCACTTTTTATTGGTGTTACACAACTAAGGTCTAAGCATGGCTGAGGCTTAGGAGGTTGGAAATTGCAATTTCAAGAGCATCTTCATGTATTAATATGTTTGTTCAAAAGTTTTTTTTGCTTCTGAAAACATTCTTTCAGACCCTGTATTTGCTGTTACTCTAAAGTGGTGAAGCATCACTCTCTGTGTATCCTGTAGGCACAGCTGGTGTGAAACTTTATTACTCTCATTTCCACATGGAAAAGCTGTTGCGAATAATGAAAAAGTAATGAGTCTGTTGCCTACAGGTAAATGCTCGAGGCAGATGCAACAACAGTTTGTTCTTTGTGCTAATATCTTCACTAATTTGGGTGTGAGGGATATACCTTTGAGGGAATTGTTGCAAAATTGCTTTTTAGTTAGTCAGACCTCTCTCTGAGTTTGTCAAGATTCTGAGGCAGCGATGGAAACAGAAAAAAGTTTCTTTTAAGTTGTCAGCTTTCAGTCTTTGCTGACTGATTTAATGCAAAGAGAGGCTCAGATGTGCTTGTCTCCTCAGGCTTGCATTTATAAAGAGCCAAATAAAGCCTTGCAAGAAGCCTCTGAGGAAACCACAGGATCTATTAGCAAAAAGTTTATGTGGTTTAGACTTTTGGTGTCAGGTTATTGTCCTCCCATGACACAGGGGACTGGCAGATATTTGCAATTCGGAAACTACTTAATGAGACAAAAACAAACTTTCCCCCTTCTGTATGCGTAATATCAGGGAAATGATCTGCAAGCGTAACATGACCACAGAGCCTTATTTGACCAGAGAACGGCCAGATGTTTGTTCGTGACATGCAACAGTGTCTTCAGCTGGTGTGAGTTACCTGTCGGCTGTCATGTTTGGATGAGGAGCTGCTGTTGCTGCGAGACAGGGAGGAGATCTTCTGTGACATGGTTGAACTGCGCTCCTCTGAGCCCATCTCGCTGTAAACCGGCCGGTGGAGGCTACGGCTGGAGGAGCAGGAGCATTCCTCGTCTGAGCAAAGATGGAGTGAGGACAGGGCCATGAGGAGAGAGGAAGGAGAGATAGATGGCTTTAATAGGCAACTCCTCTAAAAGCCTTTGAGCTCTGCTTACTGAAAAATGCATTAGGTTATTCAGAGTGATTAGTTTTTCCATCTTCGTGTAGCAGACATATGGGATGTTATGAGAAAAGCTGCATAGACAAGTTCTCAACATCGGCAAACGAAACTGACAGACAAGACTGGAGGACATAAATTGGTCCGCAAGTGAAGGGACCTCAGATTTAAATCATTCATATCTTACCCTTATAGGGTGATGGATTGTCTGTATTTAAGGATATGACTAAAGCACCTACTGGAAGTACATACGCTCAGCAGTGTTGAAAGACCCTTTCACTTAAGTATAAGTAGCAATAACATATAGCAAAGTACTAATACAAGCAAAAGTCCTTCAGAAGTTCACTTAGGGAAAAGTAGAGGACTACATACGACACGACTTTAAAGCTGCTAAATAGTTTTTAGTGCCTAACAATTAATTTGTTAGTTGATGCACAGAAAATTAATTACCAACACGGATTAATAGTTTAAGTCTTTCATCAAGTCAAAATGCAAAAGGTACTTGCAGATGTCACCTACTGCTCGGGGAAAGTGTTATCTACATTTTTCAAACAAAAACAATTAGCTGATGAATTGAAAAAATAGTCAACAGATTCATTTAAAGCTATAATGTTCTACCTCTGATGGAAATAATAAAGCACACGCTCATAATAATTGTACTAAATAACAGTGCTTGAGTAAATGTACTTAGTTACTTTCCACCACTGATGTAAACTCAATTGAATAGATACTGGAACTGTTATTCTGTTGATTAACTATAATCTCTTTCTTTGGTGGGATTTCAACCTGTGGTTCAGTATTTGAGAAGATGATGCTGAGTGGTGGCTGCTCTGACTCCACAGACAGCTCAGTGATGGGCGAATAAAAGGCAAGTGTCACATGTAAAGATGCCGTGTGATGTGAGATGAGCAGTGAGACCTAATATCATCACTTCAACGGAGTGTGAAAATAATTGGGCCTCTTAAGAGAATGGCAACCCTCAGTCAACTGCCACACTTCACACAGTCTAATCAACAGTATGTGCCTGGCCTACCACGTCAGCACATAAAACCACATTTTGCTAATGCATTGTGAGTGGCAATTTGTCATAGTATGGAACGCTGACTAACAACCAGAAGTGTTTGTGTAAATCACGTCGGTCCACATGGGAACAAGCAGCAGGCCATTAGTTTAGCTTTACTGAGGAAGCACAGCAATACTGAGTTTTAGGACCATTAGGTTTGACTTTATTACTATGTGACCATCTGTGAGTCTGTCTCAGAGACAAGACAGTTGATGGTTATATTTGGTCTAAGTTTTTCTTTGAATCACAGTAGTGTCTATTTTTTTCAATATTTAATATGGGAAATTCATGAAACGTCCCACATAAAATAATGCAACTGATATTCAAAGTAGGCTGCAACTAATGTTTATTTTCATAATTGATTAATCTATTTTTTCAAACAATCTATTAATCATTTAGTCTATAACCTGTGGAACTATAGTGAAAAGTGCCATCTGTAAATTACTTATTTTATCCAAACCCAAATGTATCTTATTTACAAAGATATAAAACAGAGAAAAGTGGAGCTGTATCCAGTGAATGGATAAATGACTTAAATGATAAATAAAATTTCAATATAAATTTTCTGCCAATTTACTAACTGATTAATCCCCTTATCATTTTCGCACTTGCAAAACTTTAACTGTAAATCTTTACATAGCTGGAATTCAAAAACTTCAATGGCATTTTTTAAAATTTTCTTGAAATTAAAAATTGAATCATTTATTTGGACCCTCTGATTAAGTTAGTGGCCATTTAGCATTTTGTATTAAAAATCAATATTCTTTTTTCACAATATGCTGAGTACACTGCATCCAATAATGAAGCGATGTCAATGAAAGCTCTGGAAAAACCTAGAAAGTGGACCTCATGTTGAGATTTAATTTTTTGTCAAAACATTTTCTTTCTACCAATGAAAACTAGTGGACGATCCTGCAAACGGTGTCTCCTCCCAACTTCCTCTGAATCAGACATACCACGTGTTGACTAACACTTTGAAGCCGCAGCAAGGTTAATCATATTACCTGCTCTGCATCCGCAAGCTTTGTGCTGCATAATGGCCACAGCCTCTTGTGTTGGACAGACAAAAGAATGGTCATCTGAAACCTCCGTCCTTCGGCCAAAGCCTACACCACCTCTCAGTCTGTGGACCACAGGCTGCGGTTTAGACTGACAGGGCTCGACACCCAAAAATGCAGCCACAACAAGCAGATCAAAAGGACACCCAGAAAGAAGTTCCCACCAGCAGAACAGCACGTCTCGTGTATTTTGCATCTCAATTATTGCTACATGTATATAACAGAAACAAACTAAGCTCTAGACAACCATGATTTATGACACATCAAATGTAATCTATCTATGTATCTATCTACCTCAGCTCTGCCTCTCCGTTGCCTATGATTTATTCATCCGCTTTCCACAGATCACACCAGCTATATGCAGGTCTGTCATACTGTCACCCTTCGGGGCACCCTTTCATCTGATACAACAACACCACTTCTCAGGCTTTCATCACGGTGACAGCAGTATTAGACGTGAGAGCTCCAGTAATTACCCTTTCTTACAGAGGAGCACATACTCGTCAGTGGCAATGAAGAAATGCAGTAAGTGATTGCAATGTAACTATTAAATTACACAGGAGCTGTGTCAGGGATTAAGGTTACTATCAGTATGGATTTTTACTTCACCTGACAGTTGTCGCTGCCATCTACAGACTGAGAAACACCAGTGAAGCGACATGAGATTATAAAGAAACTGTTGACACGTGAAAACACAGACAGTGAAAGTCTAACACACAGTGCAGTATGCGGTTGTGGCTCATGCAAAAGAGCGGAACAGTCATGCCTTAGACCACAGCCTGGTAAACAGGGGGATGCTGACAGGCAGTGAGTGCTGAGTGTGCTTGTCCAGCGTGCTGCGGCCAAAGAAACAGAGGGGATCACATGGACACTGGCAGCTCATGAGGACAAAACATACACACAGGCCATAGGGAAAGTTCCAGTGTCATCAAGACAGCCTCATTTTCACTAATGGAAATGGTCTACATCAAATTCACTGGTATACAAAGTTTCAGTGGACAGCAAATGTATAAGTTTCAAATTATAAAGACCATATTCACTGTCGATACATCTCACTACACATGAGTGAAGATCAAATGCTGGGACAGATCTCGGTAAAGATTCATCTTCTCACTAATGATTTCATTGGGCTGATATATACAAATACAATATAGAGAGATGATCTGTGATACTGAACTATTTTCCAAGTGAGATAAAGTTAAGGAAAATACAGAGAAATATCTAAGCATTATTAAGCATATGCGCAAGTCTCGCTGAAGTTCATTCTATTTGTAGAATAATATGTTAATCATTACTGGTAATTTTTAGGGCCATGCTTTACCCTGTTATCTCTTTGTTAAAGGAATTGATATACAGTACATATAAACATGCAGATGTTCTCGCCAAACTGCAGACAAAAGGCTAAATGGTCCTTGTGAAGAGGTGACTGACATCCCTTGAATATCCAGTAAAGTGTGGGTGGGTGGCTCCCACAACTGTTCTATAATGAGAAACCAGCATGACACTTGGACCGGCTGCCCTGATTTTCTCACTCAGCAGCAGCTTCATCTTTTTGAAGAGCAACCAGAGAACCACCATCCTACTCATGGACTGCAGAAAAAAAAAGACGAAGTCCAAAATTTGAGCAAAATGTTTTTTAGTCTCACTAGTTGCATGGCTGTAGAGATGGCAATATCAGCCTGTTGGTCGGTCCACAAATTTGGTACGAACTGAAATATCTCAATAGCTATTGGTTAGCATGAAATTTTCTACAGACATTCATGTTCCCCGATGATATATTATACTGACTTTGTTCATCCCCTGACTCCTCTTTTAGCGCCACCATGAGGACAAAATTACAATTTATCAAGTGCTTTAATTTATGACCAACTACTTGCAAAACTGGTGGCATTCCCATCAGCGTCAGCTATACCTCATGTTTAGTGCTAATTGTTTTGGGGGTGTTTTGCCTTTTTTAATTGCGATATGTACTGTAATTAGTAAAAAAAATGTATTTTCTAGTTACATCTGCAGCTGTTTGAAGAAAATGGCTCTCCTTTACCAGCTGCTGAGATTTCTGCCTCTTGGAGCTCATATACGCTCTGTTATGCAATATAAACTCTACTGTTGTTCGTTTAAGATGTACCAGAAAACTGTCAGCAAATCCTTGGTCAGTTATAGATCTTGGCTGAAGTTATAGATGGCTTAATGTCCTCTTAAGCTGCACTAACTAGATTGACAGAAGCTGAAAGCCCTCTATTACATTCTGCAGTTCATGTTGCAGATGTTCCTCTGACCATCCCTTGTCTCCACAGTCTGCCAAAGGGACTGACAGGCCTAACAGGCTTTAAGGCATCATTAGGATGTGACTCGTCTCATGGTCGAACCCCTACAGTGCAGCTTTCTCAGGAAATAGAGCCATGTTTGCAAAAATGATAGCACTTAAGCTTCAATTGGCAGCTGCTGCGCCCCAGTAATTCAAAGACGCTGGGTGGGAACGGACCGTAAAACACACTCCCACTGCTCAGAAATATGAAATGCACTCACTTTGGGAGAGGCACAGTACTGGCGGAGTTCAGTAATAACTGGTGAGACAAAGTGTGCCTAAAGCTGCTCTAGAGGTGGGTGAAAAATGAGCCATCTTGAAATATAGATAGAATATTGACTTTTATCAAGCTGATAAGATGATATTTAGATAACCTTTCTTCTCTCTCGCTCTCTCTCTCTCTCTCCTTGCATTTGCACTACACAACTGCCTTTCATTAACTTTGAATCTTCTCCCTCCTGTAGTTTGTGCTTTTCCTCTCTGTCTTCTCTTTCCCTGTCCTCATTCTGCAGGTATCTCTGACTCTGGAGCTGCAGGATCTGGATCTGTCACTGCTTCTTAACACTCAGCATCATCATTATTATATCATGTTAATATCATTATTATTATAAATTGGTGCTGTTATCATTGCTGCTGACATTCTTTACTACACTCATTATTTTCATTATAACAACCATTCTGACAGTGCTTAAGTTGTTCCTGTTCTCTCTCTCTTCTCACTTTCTTCTCTCTCAGCCATTTCGGACGCAGACTCTGAGTCTGGTTCTGTCGGAGGTTTCTTCCTGTTAAAAGGCAGTTTCTCCTCCCCACTGTCGCCATGGTGGGAGCTGTTGGGTTTCTCCCTGTAATAGTGTAGTCTTACCCTGTGAAGTGCCTTGAGGTAATAAACAGTGGGGTTTAAAAGTCTGAGAACACTTTCCCATTCACTTGAATGGCTCTATATGAATAAAATTGAAAAACTGAAATACACAAAGGTTCACACAATCTCTTAAATAACATTTCATATGGAAACCCCAGCTGAGAGAGTTGAATTATTTTCCAATTCCAGGCCATAAAAAAGCAGTTGCTCCTTGTGTTTATGAGCCCTGTGTTTATGAAATAGTCATTGTTTATGTATGAAGCAAACCAAGCTGCAGAGAACACTATAAATAAAAAAAAAAGACTTTTATTTTATCCGTTAAAATGAATGGCTTTTCAGCTTGAACTGAATCTAAATTGATTCGCTTGACAGGTTGGCAAAACAGAATTGTCTTAATAGAAGAAAATCAATGCTGATTTAAAATGGCTCCAAAAGGCAAAAAATTGCTCTAAGCCTCCCTCTGGTCCTTTTTAGCTCTGAAACAATCACCTAAACCTGACAAAACAAATGGCCTCTCCATTTGCAACACACCTAACATGGTGTTGTGGTAACCACCTTATCTCTGCAGTCCATGGGCCACTCACTGACAGCTCATTCCTCTTATTACAGAGGTCTTCAGCAACAAACCAAACTCTGGTTAAACTGGTGAGGACAGTAGAGAGTGATTTACTTTCCCTCTAATGCTGTCCATCCATCATCTGAATAAACCTGAATCAGAACCCAGCCCTGTTTCATTTTGATTGCCTTTAATTTTCCTCTGCAGGACAAAATCACCAGATACTGGTGTGGAATGACCACACAAATTATTCTTTCTTTTTGTCTGCTTCGGAAACAATACAGTCATTAAGAACAAGAAATTTTCTGTTAGCTGCTACACACTGGTCTCTCATTTGTTGCATCTACAAGTTACCACTTTAATAACAGTAATCGTATTACAACTGTGCATTACCCCGCTGGGATGATGCTACTTAGTCTTTGTTATCTCATTACTGAAATGCAGAACAACTCTTGGAGAGAAAAAGAAAAAAAAAAGAAAAAGAAAGACAGAGAAAGAGAGAGAAAGAGGACATCCTGATATAAAAGGGCCAAGGGGAACAGGAGAAATCAGCAGAAAACAATATTCTCCTAATACTTTGGCCCCAGTGAAATCACCTGGACCACAGAGAGTAGTGTGATTTAATACTGCAATATACCTGCTTTTTATTGCTCCATATTTCTTTACTTTGACAGCAGTAACAAGCTGATGTTATTTCTATGAGGGGATAAATTCAACTTCATGAAAAGATTTAGTGCAATATGAGTGTATTTCGACATTGTGTGAAATATGCGTTAGATGAGAAGCTAGAGATGATTCTCATATCTGTCAGTTAAATAGTCAACAGCTAGTTAGCTTAACTTGGCATAAAGAAACAGGTAGCCTCACTCTGTCCAAAGGTAACAGAAAGTGCCTGGCAGCAACTTTCCAGCTAACTGATTAACTCTCTATTTATTTAAATTAAGTAAGTATTAAGTATACACTTAATTTATTTAAATTAAGTGTTGAAATAAATGAGACATAAAGTGTTATTAAGTGAGCTTTGCAGGAGCTGGTAAGTTGTTGGGATTTTGTTACCATTGAACAGAGCCAGGCTAGCTGTTTCCGATCTTAATGCTAAGCTAAGATAACTGGCTGCTCGCTGCAGTTTTGTATCAAGCACACAAACATAAGAGTGATGTCAATCATCTCCTCTCATTCTCAGCGAGAACGCCAATAAGGATATTTCTATGGATGTTTCAAACTGTCAGTCACACTTTCTCTGTTCTTATTTTTCAGAAACTCAGTCAAAAGCTCTTTTGTGAAAAGGAGTTATTTTGCACACTTTATTTCACTGACTAATGTAAAACAGTCATCTAATTTCCTCAGCGGCAAACACAGATGATTGAGCACTCCCTTCATTCTCTCATCAGTGGTTCCTCAATCTTTTCAGTATGTAAAATTCATGAAATGATGATCATACTGTACGGTAGCATGGGCTCTGATTGGGTTTAAAGTAAGAGAGGAAGAAAAGCAACTCAAATCTGAATGCAATATGTCTTGCGTCATTCAAAGCTGATGTGAAATGAGTTTTTTCAGATAAGGTTCTTCAAGAGGCTGCAATCAGTCGATGAGCAGAAGCAACACTGCCGTCTCAGTTTGAATCAGCCTCTTATCAAAGTCTGAAGAGCTATGATGGTGAGTAGAGTATGGGCAAGTGCACAGGAAACTGTAAAGTCCTGAAAGTCTCTCTGTTTTCCCCTGTGAAAAACTGTCACTTCTATCTGGTGGAGTAATGAATTGCCTTCTCCAGCCATTACTTCTGCCCTGTTTTCTTTCCCAAAACGACCTGAACAGTGTAACTGAGAGTAGGACAAAGAAAAAAGCCTCTCTTCTTAAATCCATCCCGAGAATCAGGACACCACAAAAGAGTCGCTCCTAAAATATATTCCACGGGCAATATCACAGGTCAGCATGACAGCACCCAGCAAATGATGAGCCCAGAGGACTGACACAGAGACAAAACTGGCCTCATCCCAATATGAGATCTATTATTCATTAGTACATCTCTTGACCAAGCAGGGTAATGTTTGCCAGCCCACGATTGTGTGCATGTGTGTGTGTTTGTGCGTGTGGCTGGCCACACCTTCTCTGAAAGAGAAGCACAGATGGTAACGCCTGCTCCTGATCTGCTTAAGGCGGCATGGTGAAAGGTTGCCAAGGCCAGAAGGGAGCCACTCCAAAAAACAGGCTCACGCTACTGGGCTTATAGCGCGCAGTGCTATCTGTAATCTTACATTTTCAACTGTATGAAATGGAGCTCAAAGCTTGCCGGGCTCATCATATTCACTCCAAGGGAAATTGTTTGCAGTTATGATCGGAATAATAAGAGAGAGACAGATAAAGTCCCTTCTCACAAACTTCCTGCTGCTTAGGCTGACTTTTCATTCATGTCTTCTATTCTCTGACATATGACAGGCTCTGTATCATACACTCTGCCCAACGCCACAACACATCCTGTTAATCAACCACATCCTCAACGCACTCCCTTCCCTCCCACACCTCCATCCTCCCTCTCTCTATCTCTCTCTCTTGTCTGCTCTGAGTGCGGCAGAGGTCCTCTCCTTTGTTACAGTCACAGTGTGGGGGAGCTTGACAGCCTCATAACTCAACACCAGCTCATTAGGACGCAGCCACTCGCTGACAAAAGAGTGAGGAGGAAAAAAAACAAAACATGAATGCTCTAAACTTCATGGTACAAAGTGCTCTTCACGATATGTCACATGTAGCAACATGTGCGACAGTAGGATCCAGCTGTTGCTTCCCCAAATTAAAGATTACAGTGCTTGAGACTCCACCACTGCTCTGATTAGGATGCACCAGCAGCATCTTCACCTCTACTCTCGAATAATTTCAGAAGTGCTGACCCATAGTAGCGGATAATGACATTTAGAGGGTCCATGTCATTGTTGGCATGCTGATTTTGTCTCATAACAATGCACAGAGCAAAAAAAAAAGATAAAGAAAAAAAAAAAAGGCCTTAATAAAACAAAAAAGAAAACCGAAGTCACAAAAAGCAGAAAGAACATCTGCACTGCCACAAGCAATCTCTAAGTCCTTTGAGTGCAGATATATTTAGACATGGCATTGTTTTCCATTACCTTCCATTTATGAACAGACAGAGATGAACTGGCTGAGTGAGAGGAGTTACCAGATCTCATGAGATTTACTTCATGCCTGAACTCTGGCAGCAACATCAGTAAAGCATTCCTAACTGACTGGGCAGCATGAATCCCTCTGTGTTATAGTAAATCATAGCAGATAGACTAACAGATAGGCTAACTCAAACTGTAGTTTCCTTATAGTAACTGGGCTGGGGGGCCAAGACAAAGCTGCACTGAATTTCCATCTCTGACAAGCTTGTGTTTTTTGTGGTTTGACAGCCAGTCATGCTGTATTTATGCAGTGTTTTGTTAAGCTGTGGTGTAAACATCACCCACAGATCTTCGAGGTTGAGGTTTGTTGTCCTAATTTAGAGAGGAGTGAGAGATATGTATAACTCCATAGGGAGCTTTTCACTTTATGATCAGAAACTCAATTTTTTACTTTCTTGACTAAATCATCAAACAAAAATTTGCACTGGACTGACACTGTGAGTGAAAAGTGTGAAGAATATTTGAAAATGTATTTTCATTTTCATTCATGCAGCAACGATGAAATGATGAACGCTGTAAGCCACTAACAAGGCTAAACACTAAGGCCATGCTAGCAGCTCTGTGAGGCTGTACTTTGGAACAGCGGTGCTTTGGGCTAAATACTGCTTTAATCAGCATGCTGCTGACGCTAGTGACAATACTAACATGCTGATGTTTAGATGGTTATATTTACCATGTTCACCATCTTGGTTTAGCCTGTTTGCATGCTAACAATTAGCACTTTACGGTGAGTAAAGTAAGGTACAGCTGAAGGTGATGGGAATACTTTTCCAGTAATAGCTTACAGTCATTTAAAATTCTCCTCTTGCGACCATGAATATCTGTAGCAAATTTCACAGCAATCCACTCCCATAGTTAGATATTCCTAAAGGAAATGTCAGGGATTGCTAAAGTCATTAGGATTCATCCTCTAGGGACCATGAATGCCTGCAAATAAATTTCATGGCATTCCACTCAATAGTTGCTGGGATATTTCAGTCTGGACACTGCCATCCCTAGAGCCATGGCTAAAAATACTAGAAGGCAGCACTAACCATACATCATACGATACGTAAAAACACACACAGTCTGTAGAACATAATCCTAAATGCACGTCCAGGAATGCCAAAGTTGGGAGTATCACAACTAACATAGATTTTAAGGGGCACAACTTTGTCATTTCTGAATATGTTACACACTGCTCTGGTTTTTTATCAGTTTGATTGAAACTGACAGAGCTGCAAATGAACAGCACTTATCCCTGCTGTGAAAACAAGCAGAGATAACGTATCGTTGATCTGGTGCAGACTGAAACAAAACTGCCTTCTACACAATTTGTACAGAGGGGCCACTGTTCAAAATCTGATAATCACAGCTAATTAGGTAACATCAGGACACAGCCCCAAAACCATGACTTTGGGCGCTATAATATAACTGATCTGTAAATGAATATGTAGAAATACATTTGGAGGTTTAGACAGGCATAGATAAATGCTAGTCAAAGATAGAATAATAGTGCTTTCACTCAAGTATGTATCTGTAATTGATTAACATTAACAAAGTTTCATAAGATTGGACTATAATTTTGTTGCGGAGCTAATTTTTTATGTAAATATGGCAATTACAATTATGTCTGACTTACAAACATTTGTCCAGATAGAAAAAAAAACATCAATGATAATATTATTTCAAGACTAAAAGTCTACATTATTTAAACACATCAGAGCTTCCATCCTTTAAGATGGTTAAGATTTTGAATAATTTAGTCCCAAAAACCAAGAGAATGAACATGTCTTTGCTCATGGAGTGCGCTATTGTTTTTAAGCTAAAAGTATCTGCTAGTACCGTCGTCGTTAAAATTTCATGCTGGCTTCTGGCAGTCTCTGAGGGAGTCAGAAAATCAGCCCTGTAGCCTCCTTCAGGTTCTCTGGTTCCTGGATGAGGCTGACAACAAGAGCAGCACTCTGCCATTAAATGAAAACACAGAGAGTACTGGAAAACAATCGACAAACAAAACTACGTAATATAAAAAAGGTACTAATGATTTTATTCACTTAATACGAGTGAAACTCTAATATTATCGTTTGTTTTTTTCACCTTTCTACTACATGTGAAAAAAAAAAGCTCTTGGCTCTTTTTACAAAATGTTCTCAAATTAAACTTTAAATGTAAGAAAATGCAAACAGGATCCAGAACTAATTTCTGTATTGTACACCTAAAACCACATATAGCTGTTTATATATAAAGATACATTAATAATTTATAGAGGTCTACTGCTCATGCAAAAAGAGGCCACACCTGCCACATGCACAGCTGCTCTGCTGGTCCTATTTATCCACTTCCTGTATTATTCACCTGCTGGTTATTAGCTATTCAAAAAAGTATTTCTTCTTTTCAGTACAGGCCTAGGAGCAACACAGCACAGATTACTGCACATATGTATCAACATATCACTGAGGTGACACTGGATGCAAGTGACTTAAACTTTTATATTTACAGCTCTAATGTGTAGACTCAGCACAAAAATACATGATTGGTTAATACACTGAATGTAACAGATTACAGGTTGTGCACATTTATATAAAGATTCATCTTAACGCCACGGGAAAAACGGAAATTACCGTGGAGGTGACCTCCTGCAGTGCAATGCCCCACTGCTGTTTTAACTACACGGCTTACACAGACACAGATGTTTCTCTTTCCTGCTGCTGCATTCCACAAATTGCATTGATTCCTCTCCCTCACAGTCCCTCTCTGTTTGACTGCAATCACTGATTTGGGTGTGATAGGAACGAAAAAAACGCTGCAAGAGCTGCAAGAGTGACAAACTGACCACCAAACAAACCTCAGTCCTATGTTCAACTCCCAAAAGAGCTGAGACGGCACTGTGCAAGTCGTCAAATTACAGCTCCTCTTTACGTAGGCCATAGTAATATTTTACCAAACAAAAACAGCTTTGACTCAACCAGCTCTTTTTAGGATTACCATTGACATATGACTGGAAAGCTTTGGCACAGGCCTCATATTCAGTATGAAAATCACTGTTATTATGTGTGTATTATAGATGCTGAGCTCAAACCCTGATTAAATCTGTGCTCACTATCACACACACCTACATCCACTCAGCATGAAAGATGCAGCCACTCAGAAAGGCACATTATTCATAGTTTTGGCCTCTGACTAGGTTATACTGATAGCTTCCCCCTGCTGTGCCAGATACCCACAGTATAGTAGGATTATATGGTAGACAGAAGACAAACCCTCCATAACTTGTCTTCACTTGTTTAGAGCAATAAGGCAAGGGGGCTCAGAGTTACCATGGAGACTGAAAGGATCTACTGGTGTTTATTGTCTGAATCGCATGTACTGATAAAACCTGAGCAAGAATACAAGCTTTTAACTCAGGGTTTAAAGTTTTTACTGTTGGCTTGTATCACTTGTGAGCACTGAGGAGATTTTACAGCACTCTGTGTAATGAAAGGTTTCAGTGACATGAAGCTTCCAAAAGCTTGAAAACTGAACTTTAAAAGCACTTGACGTACTCAATTGACACGATCCTACTGTTCATTCCCTGAAGGAATGACACGTCTTGCTTTTGTAGCTGTAAAATATAAAAAAAACAACTATCTTTAAAAAAAAAAAAAAAAAAAAAGCACTCACCTTGACAGTTACAGATGTGATTTCCAGGCTATGAAGGTGGAGAGCTTAGAAACCAGTCGGTCGGTGCACAGATATTTGCACAAAGGAGAGAACACAGCCGGTGAAATAACCCTCAAATGACAGCCTGAACCCAGCAGCCTGCCTACTCCAGTCTGACATGCACACACACGCACCAGCCGCACTCCCTCAGCTCTCTCTGAACACCATCAGTTTCTCCACCGCTGCGTGGAGGGAGGGGA
>NW_019524615.1:199248-246667 GCF_002814215.2 Seriola lalandi dorsalis | reverse complement strand
GGGTGGGGGTGGTGGGGGTGGTGCGTGAATGGCTGAAGCCAACTCCAATTAAAATGCAGAACAGAAGCTCTGCGTCACCTGACAGGGGCGGGGTTTGTGTCATTGACAGCATCCTTTCCGTGACGTCCCCCCCCCCCCCCCCCCCCAGGAAAGCAAGGACAAACAGTGAACACACAGTCGTACTCATCACTTTGCAAGTGAGTCATTTAATTACAGAGGCTATTAATTACTGTGTGATTGCAAATTTATTTTAATCTTACTTAAATTTATCCATTCGTAATGAACAAGTGGAATTATTGTTATATGTTTTACTAACTATATAGGAGGTAAAAATGATGTGGAAATCACCAAAATGACAAGAGGCAAGAACTGAACTTATGATTTGGTGGGTAAAATGATGATATGTCGCCACCTGCTGGACAAATAGCTCAATCACAGATTTTCAGTTGTTTCTCATGGCATAATAGTAATACTAAAATAAATGTAATCAAAAAAATTGCATCTTCTGCTAAAACAATTCTGATATAAAAAGATGAGCATTGGCCTGATGACTAAGCAGGTTGGAACATTTGACCTTGAACATATAATTTTCCCAAAAATGCAGGTTTGTTCAGCAAAAAAATGAAAAACAAAAAACAAAACAACAACAACAACAACAACAACAACAACAACAACAACAACAAAACAACTGTTATCTGGGTTGCCCTTTAGAATCTGCCTCATTAGAAATAACCTCACAATTTCTGCTCTGCAATATTCAGTAGGAAAATTGCATTGGTCCATTTTGCTGTGTGGGCCATTATTATAGGATTTTTTTCTCTGAGAGTCTGAATGAGAGGCTGTTACATCACTCAAGGTTGCAGGCTTGCCGCTCAAGGACTTACTGTCACAAAAAAACCTTTTCACAGCGAGTCGGCCTGACTGCAACAGATTACGTGTGAGAAGGCATTTTGTCCTTTCACACTGGCGATGGTTACTGCAGCACCTACAACATAGAGAGGCAGATTCCATAACACAGGCAGCACAATGCTCTGTGGTGAACTCTTGTTACATTTTTTTGGGGGAAAAAAAAATCAGCTGCATACAAATGTTCTTCATTGTAAAATTAAAAAGGTTACAGTACAGACCACAGTTTTCCTCTGTGCAGCATTATGAATTTACGTCTGCAGAATATTCCTTCTGTGTGAACTGTGAAGGCTCTTTCTTTTATTTTACTCTTGCAATCAGCTATGGCTTATGGGAGCCTTATATAAGTCCATTATTGTATAATACATCCTGAGCTCTAATGAATATTGCAAACGAAATGTGGGAAAGCAAATTAACAATGTTTGCAATCTGTTGACTGTTTACTTACAAAATACTGAGCAAGTACTGAGTTAAATAGGCAGTCTGGAAAAGTTGTTAAAGAGAAACATTGAATCACAGACTTAAGATCCAACTACTTTATTGTGAGCATATGAGAAATCTTACAACCTTTATGGTGAGTCAGTATCTTGTATTTTCAGTATTTTTATAGCCGTAATATTTAAAAAAAATATATTTATATCAGTATTTAAATGAATTATACTCAAATCTGCCAAAAATTCAAAATGAAAAATTCAAACTTTTACTTCTTCCTCTTGTATATTAGGCAGATGAGATGCTTGGATCCTGTGAGTGAAAGAATATAACTTTTTCTTTATTTTTCCTTTTTTATTTTGTCGTCTAAATTTGACCATTCCAATTTTAGCTACCTGATTTTTTAAAAGCTGAATTTGACAGAATTTCAGCAACCTGATGTAACTTTTATAAATGTCAGACACTTACATTTTCTATGAGTATTTGTGAATCCTAAAACAAAAAAACGTATGTTTTTGAAACTTAATCTTTAAATGGCATGGAACTTTAAAAGGGGGTAAGTCAAAGCACATAAACTCAGATTAGATGATTTACGATATTTCAGAAATAGTTCAAATTTCAACATTAACTATTAGGTACTGGTAAAATTTTATAAATAAGTATTCAAATTCTACTATTTTCTTTCATAAATGTTGAAATGTATATTCATGAAGTCATCCACGGAGGTAGTAGCAGTTGATCCCGTAGAAGTCGTGTTTTTTCCCTGTAACTACATTGTCCCTCAGGCTCACAGCAGCACGTGTGATGGAGCTGTTGAAGTTGTGATGGGCTTCTGACTTACTGAATGAATTTTGAAGGTCCAGGAGACTGAGAGCTGAATTTCCTCTACCCATTGTCCCCACTCTGTCCACTGGGTGAATACCAGGGAGGACTGGAGGCCTTGGCAGGACGCAGGGGTTGGAGATAATATGTGACAGCTCTCTGACCCTTGCTAGTTTATCCTGCTCCAAAGCAGCCGTGGATAATAACTCAGTATTTGAGTCAATACCCACGTGGTTTTTGGCTACAGCTGACTGACTGTGACTAGATGAATTTCCTCCAACTTTAAAATACTGCTTTTTGCGGCTTGGTTCATCACAGAGCTCGATCAGGCTTTTCTCTCCCTGGGAAAGTGGGCGGTTGTGCAGGTCCAGGGGTCGCTCTGTGTCTGCCATCCAGGCAGTGTTAGCCTCTTGGCTGCTCTGTGACATGGATAATTGCATGAGACTATCATCAAATTGGACTGCGCTGGCTTCTCTCTTCTTGTCCTCATGTGCAGAGCTTTTGCGCTCAGTTTGTTGTTTGTGTGAGACCTCCTGGGACAGCTCAGCTCTCTGTACCTCTGTGGAGCCAGTGCTGTTCTTTGATTGACTATAGCCCTTTGGATTTAAATCTGCCTCATTATGCTTTGCTGTGATCTCTTGTGGCCCATGTTGGTTTATAGTAGCTGTAGCAGTGCCTTGCTTTGGAGGTGAAGATGGATTTAGGTGTTCAGCAGCAGTGGGACTACAGGTGCTCCTCCCCACACAGCTTTCCTGTCTTCTTCTACATCCTTGTTTTGGTTTAGAGTGAACAAGCACAGAATAAGACCTTTCTCTCTGTGGGGAAAAGAGCTAATTAGGATTAGTGCTGCACACTGTAAATGTTACTGTAAAAAGGCTGTTTGCAAGTATTTTTTACCTGTGGTGCAATATGTGAATTCATCCCAGCATGATCACTCATTTTCTCCTTAAAGTAATTTATCTTCAAAGGATTTGCTGGCCCAGATCCTTAAAAAATATCAAATATTAATACCAGATTATTGATCAAAATCACAAAAATCCAATCACTGGACTATTTATGACTTTGTGAAACGGTTCTTCCCACTAGCCTTCATAACTTCTAACACCAAACTCTACTGTAAACTTGCATGTGCTTTTTCAGCTTCCTGCTAATAATATAAACGGTATTTAGGCCTCATTACCTGTGTAGTGCATTTGGTAAGATGTGACCCAGTGTATCCTCTCCAAATTTTTCAACATGTTGCTTGTCCACTCTGATGACGAGAAATCCCAGTCACAAGGTTTAGGGTTGGGCAGCACTGTCTTTGGAGGATTGGGGTACAACACGTGGTTTTCTCCCTTCATTGGGTTTGTGTGCTGGAGGAAATTGTTGTAAGGTAAAACTATGTAGTAGTTAACTGCAATGACAATGTGAAGAATGTGAAGAATGTTTAGCTGCTATTGGTGAGATTGAAGCGCAAATGGCACTAATCAAAATCAGAAGGTCTCTACCTCACCACAAATGTTTATTGAAATACAAGCATGTTCTTTCCACTGCTCTCTAAGTTAATCAGTAACAATAAACACCATCCTATCCACCCTCCTAGACCAAATGGAAAGCAAATTCGGGGGGCTGACCTGGCCTCACCTTGCTAAAGCCCTACTTATCTGACAGAACACAGTGTGTCTCCTAGAATAATTGACATATTCTGATCTGAAATATGGAGTACCCCAGGGCTCTGCTCTTGGCCCTCTGCCTGTATGTGCCTTAGGGCTGACCACTCTTCTGAAATTATGAAGTTAGGGGTCTCCTTGTCTGCTGTGAAAAGCTGTCTTGAAATTTTCTGCTCCTAAATTCCCAAAACTCTCAACAAATATGTGATTTCCATAGTCTGACAGCCAAGAATCTGTGTGTCACGTTTGATCCTACCCTCTCCTTCAATTAGCAAATTAAAGACATCGCCAAGGCTGCTTTTTTTCACCTATGTAACATAGCTAAGATTTGGTCTTTTCTGTCCGTGACAGATGCTAAAATCCTAATTCATGCCTTTGTTTCATCCAGAGACTGGATTATTGTAACATTTTGTTTTCTGGCCTGCAACATACTAATATTAAAAGTCTTCAAATGGTTCAGAATGATGCAGCTAGAATTTTAACTAAATCAGGGAAATGTAACCATATTACAACAATTTTTGGCTTCCCAAACCCAATAAATACAGGATAGTCCATGTTATCCTGCTGACGAGATTTCTGTAAAGTTCCTGAAAACCACTACATCTAACTTTATTTATTTTCTCAAGCACGAGTGTCCAGGCTGGGCCTCTCTCTCTCCTTTATCATTATTATTATTTTTATCATTATCATTGTATGTTGGTCCTTCCCCCTGCTCTCTCTCTCTCTGTCAACCCAACCGGTTGCGGCAGTTGCCCGTCCACCCTGAGTCCCGTTCTGCTTGCTCATGTTGGGAATTAGTGGTTCCCTGTAACCGATATTATAAATAATACAATCTAGACCTCCTTTATATGAAAAGTGCCTTGACACTTGTGTGTTGTGATTTGGCACTAAATGAATAAAAAATGACAACTTGAATTTACTCTCACTCCTGTCTCAGTGTCATCTGGAGAGCGGAAGGATGGGAACATTGCAAATCGGGAGATGTGGGATGAATAAGGATGTTCCCTTGGAGCTGCAATCTTTATCATTTTCTCCCTGTTTAAGATGCGAGGAAATTAAACAAAGAGGAAGTGTATCAAAAGTTTGAGGCAGACTCTGGAAAACTTAAATGCTAGTGGTGAGCTTTGCACAAAGGAAAGAGTCCATTATGTATTCATCCTCAAGTACTCACGCTATATTTATATCAGTTGGTTTTGGTATCCTGAGAAAAGAAACAAGATATTTATTATTTTGTATCACCAATGAGGAATGGATTTCTAGGATTTCAGAGAATTTGTTCATAGTTAGGATTGCAATATTTATGATGAATCGAATGCTACTCACAGCTGGTCATTGAGATGAACTTTACTTTTCTTTCTGCCAGCATTGCTATAAAAGCGTTGACTGTTGATATGCCTGTGAAGGTAAAATAACATTCGATGTATTACATTTTAAATACTTTTCTGTGCAGAATATTTCTAAACTCACTCAGGTATAATGGCCCCTCCATAACCGCAGTGAGACCGGCCATTTAAATCAGGCGGGATGCTGCAGTTTAGTGAAGACTTGAGCTCCATCCAGCTGGAGCCCCGATGCAGAATAAAGGAGGCTGAAGCGAGGATGAAACCCTGAGGAAGGAATAGTATATGAGGAAAAAAATACAACAAATTTATCAAATCTGTGGTGAGACCTTGTCTGCTAATCAGTGTTGTAGTTTTGTCTTATTGTTTTATATTGATTATAAATTCACAACAATTTATCATGAATGTTATGGGCCATATAGTTTGATGATTGATACATTTTGACAGAGACACTAGAGGTAATATTACAGCATAGGTTATAGAGTAAATAAAACTGCAAACATGTCCTCTTTCTTTCCGTGTATGGAATAATTACAAAACAAAACCACAACATAGTAGTGGCATGGAGGAAATCGATGGGATAGATTTTCTTTTACCGTCTTTTGTGAATGGCAAGAAACCAATCGAGACAAGTTTCATTTATCCTCCTGATGCAGAAAGCAGCGGCAGTCAACTTGGTCCAGATGGACAAGAGTGGAAACGTTGAGCGTTGACAGAACAGGACTCCCTTGTCTTCGCTTGTGAGGTGCGTTTGAACTCCTGGGACAACCAGAGTGACAGTGTTACAAGAAACAATATAGGATCAGAGTGAGTGACACCCAATCCAGCCCACAGCACATCGTGTGTGAGCAGAGGTGTGGCTTAAAAAAAACTAAACAGTATTACACAACCATTTAGTTTGCCGATGATAATTTTGTCCCTTTTTGTCCCTGTTGTGGAAGCTCGCCAACTAGAGATAAAGATGTGCTGCTAGTTGATTATGTCAGTATTTTCATATACAGTGGGCAATCACTGCTCACTGCTGCACGCCATCAAGCGTGGATCTGCTAATATTACACGTTCACAGTTTGGTGAACTCATGCAACTAATCCTGCATAGGGTGGAAAAAAAGTCGAGCTGGCTGCAACCAGCACATTACTGACACCAGATACAAGCTGTGTGCAGGTGGTGTTTGGTTACAGGAGTCATGTTTCATTGTCTCTATTCCTATGTAACATAGAAACAGTTTACATTCGGCCTGTGTGCCTTAGACAATGCCACAAAACTTGTTCAAAGAACGTTTCAGGGAAAATCTAGAAGATAATTTCCACCTGTGAGTCACCATGTTCTTGTCAGGATTTAGAATTTGTGTTCTCATTATGTGGAACATCTTCTTCTGGGATTTAGTTGCCAGCTAGACGTGCGCTGTCCATGGTGCTGTTGTTACTTTCTTCCTCATCTTTGGGAGAAGGGCTTACTCGTAGCTCTAGACTATACATCAAACTCTGATGAAAGTGAAAATGACTGAAAGTGACCATAATGAAAAGGAGTTCTCCATTTTGGAGAAAAAGAAAGAAAAGCTGCTTTTGATGGGACTTGAAAATTAAGGAACCTCGTTGTGTAAGTGCATAGTGAGTGAAATAATAATGAATTAAAATATTAAAACAATCTCTTGCTTTATCCAGAGAGACCCCAGGAAGCCTGACAGCCTAATTAAATCAATCATATTCACTGTTTAATATGAAAACAATATTGCTGACATCAAAGCCCCTGAAAACCTGACTTCATATCTTAATCATTTCACTTTAACATTAAATATTCATGTCCAAACAAGCTACAATTAAAGTAAAATATGTCTTTAGGTATTCACACTCAAAAATTCAGCTAAGCTGCTTCTTCACAACTACACTGACAGTGACTAAACAACCGACTGTCATCAGATTCTGCTTCAAATGTTGTCAATTTCCAATTGGTGCACAGAGGAACCCACCCACTTACAACCAGTGAGGAGAGCAGAGAGGAAAATACCAAAATCCCTCCATGTCATCATCCCCCAAATGACCAAAACTGTTGCTAAACTAACTTTAGCAGGAAATAATGTGTCCATCCCATTACTCAAAGTGAGAGGTTGTTTGTTTAAAGAAAAAAAAAGACAACACCTGATCTGCTTCCCATTCTCTAAAACATCAGAAACCTGAAAACTGCATCTAAATACTAGTTTTCAATCAGTGCACAGCCGAGACTTCTAATCAATGCAGCTGCCTCTCCTTGGACATGACATAGTCTGCTTTCCAAGCAGCAAACCTTGTCTTTTTTGTTGACCCTCACAAGACCCATATTCTGCATTCTGCTTTTTAATTGGGATTCCCGAGAGACCTTGTCCAAAGTCTCAGCAAAACACCCAAGTCCTATCAAGCAGGCTAAGCTAAGTCCAGTAACCAATTACCCAGCTCTGCCCCAGCGGAACAGCCGCTCTTCGGATTACATTTCCTGCTGCTGCATTATAAATGTGCCACGGCCTGCAGTGATTTCCCTAATATTAGGTTATTGTGCAGATCCAAGTTGATGCTTAATGCCTTCAGGATTGCACACTCCAACAGGAATTCAACTTAATCTGTAGTTATAGTTACCTCATCAATAACCTCAAAAAGTTGAGAAATTAATTCACCTCTCTCTCCAGAGGAAAAATATGTGACATTAGTTATTTTCTCCATCCAAATTGCAAATTGCCAATTTAACCCCATGGGTCCAAAAATTGCCAGAGGCCCAAAAATGAGCTTTGTGTACCAATGACCAATTCCCAGAGTACTATCTGACCGCAGCTCCAGGTTTGATATGCATTCGTTTATATTTCGTAATCAGATTTTTAACACTTTTATTTTGGATTACTCACCATGTAAGCACAATATAAACCAAAAGAATCACAATGTAAACTGAAACCATCGTGTCGTCACACGGCCCTTTTTCCGCAATTCTTCATAAAGAAACAATGGAATGCTATAGGTTGTTTCACAGTGCCCTCAAAAACAGCCCACATGACCACAAAGACTATTTATGTGAGGATTTTCTGATTGACCGCCTTTATGGTTAAGGTTGGGCAGACAAAAACCACTTGGTTAAGATTAGGGAAATATTGTGGTTGTAGTTAAAAGACATGAGCACTGACTGTTGCAGCGGTCTATGGAGTCTGACTCTTTGTACCCCCTGACCATTAGCCATATCCTGATACAGCTGCCTGCATTGCCCAGCTGATAATCCATCCTCGCTTTGCTGGCAGAGTACGAGCTTCCTGACAGAGTGGAGACATGGAGACATTCATGCTGTTTCTTTCATGTGAGCTGAGAATGAAAGAATAAAAGATGAACCTGTGAACCTGCACCTCAAAGCACATAGCTCTGGAAAATATTTCATTAATTTCATGTTTCAGAAAAACAAAAAACAGAGGTACAGCCAAGTGAGTGGGTGTTTGTACATGTGCATTTCTGTGTGTGTGTATGTGTTGAGTGAATGTTTGTGGAGGTGAATGAAGGTAGGAGTAAAAAAGAAACAGTATTGTCATGTTAATCGCAAGGCCACTTGACTGAGATAACACACAGATGTGTTTATCTCTATAGTGGGAACTAGTTTAGTACAAATCACATCCATGTGACTTCTTTTGAGTGTTAAGACTTGAGAGAGAGTGTTTTTTCCTGCATGCATACAACTTAGGACAAAAGATGTGCAGGAATATAATAATTTTCTTTGGCTCTTTTCAGTCTCTCTCCATCCATTCAGTCATATTCTGTGCCCTTGAGTTATTCACAAGGCAAGGCAAGGCAGTCTGTCTGTCTGTCTGTCTGTCTATCTTTCTATCCTGGAAGAACAAGCATTATATCCTATAGATGTATAGCTGTCACTGTGTGTATGTATACATTTCATTCTCTCTCCATCCATTCAGTCATATTCTGTGCCCTTGAGTTACTCACAAGGCAAGGCAGTCTATCTATCTATCTATCTATCTATCTATCTATCTATCTATCTATCTATCTATCTATCTATCTATCTATCTATCTATCTATCTATCTATCTATCTATCCTGGAAGAACAAGCATTTTAACCTATAGATGTATAGCTATCGATGTGTGTATGTATACTCCTTACCCAAGCACATTACTCCTATTGAACACTATACATTCAGAAAAATGCGCCTTGCCTGCACGTTTTACGTGAAAATGAAACATCAAATTCGTACTCTGTTTTGATTGGAGCCTTGCACAGAGTCTCTGGTGGTATAAAATAAAGAGAGCGAGTGAACAGTTGATTCTGGTGGATGTTTTTTTTTTTTTTTTTTTCTTTTCATTTTTCAATAAGGAGAATATATAGGCGCCGTGTTTTTCTACACCTCTGCATAGTATTCCAGAGAAATCCCCAGAGACACAGCTCAATCTCACTTGTCTGACAGCTGTAGCTCGTCGCTCAGGCGTCATAAGTCCGGTCTCAAATAAACTGAATCTATCTGACCACTTCTGCTCCCAGTATTTCAGGGGAAAACGCACGATGGACTGGCTCATATGGGTCGACTGAATAAATGTTTTGAGGACATCACTTCTCTGAGCAGCTCGGCTGCAGCCGCCCCCCCCCCCGGCCATCTCCTCCTCTAACTCTTGTTCTATTACACTTGAGTGTCTCATTTGGTCCTCACAGCTGCTTTCACCATGACAACATTTGACTTCTCGGATGTAGAGGCGTTTTTGGACTGCCACCCAGATCTCTTCGAGGAGTATCTCGTTCGGAAGGCGAAATGTGATCATGTTAGCAGGTGGTTGAAGGAGCATCAGCCGTCGAAGGTGTCCACAGCCGAGGAGAAGCGCGGCGCTGCCAGGGACCCGCTCTGGCCGACCAACCCCGACGGGCTCCGGCGCAGATCGTCCCACATGGAGCTGCGACGGAACTTCGCCCGGTCTAAAGCCACCACTGCACACCGGACCTACGACGAGCATGTGAGCCTGAGCGAACACGAGTCTCAGTCCAGCATGAGGCGCCGTGCGCTCCTGCGTAAAGCTAGCTCCCTGCCTCCGACTACCGCGCACATCTTGAGCGCCCTGCTGGAGTCCAGGGTCAATGTGCCCCAGTACGCGTCCAGCGCCATAGACTACAAATACAGACTCAAGGAAACCAACGAGAGGGAGTTTTTCTTGGAGTTAGTTAAGGATATCTCCAATGATTTGGACTTGACAAACCTGAGTTATAAGATCCTGATCAATGTGTGTATCCTGGTGGATGCAGACAGGTGTTCGCTCTTCCTTGTCGAGGGACCCGCGCACAAGAGGACACTGGTGTCCAAATTCTTTGACGTGCACTCAGGCACCACAGTCAGACCTTCCTCCAGCACACTGAACTCCAATGAGGTGCAGGTGCCGTGGGGAAAGGGTATCATTGGATATGTGGCAGAGCATGGAGAAACTGTAAACATCTCAAATGCATACGAGGTAAATCTGGTCCACATTATTATGATACTCACACATTTTTATACTCGGATTAAAGTTGTGTTTACATCTATTGATTATCGATGTATGACCCATATGAGAATCAGACCTGTGGTTTTAAAAAAACAAAACACAAACAGTAAGTCCTTGTTGGAAGTACCCCCTTGGTCACATATCCACAAATGTTTTAAAAGAATGGAACAAAAATTTTAATCAATTGTTTTTGAAGTTCTTCTGCTGCCAGAGGACAGTATTATACTGGACAGAGCTGGAAACGTTGTCCCACCCCTCTGAGCAAAAACTTTTGCGCATGACTGTTTACTCAACTCGAAAAAAAATGGAGAAGACACTGGGTAGTTACTTCAATTATATCAGAATATATATAACGATAAAGTCCACTCTACAGTAGTCAAAGGAAAAAGGAAGGAAAGCAAGCGTTATAATTCTCGCATGCTTTCCCACAAGCTGGATCTCTACTTATACGCTACCAGTTGCGCACCACATCATTATATCATGGCCCTGGGCTGCTGGGGAGGCTAAGGCAACACGATGATGCGGATCCCCCCTGAGGTCTATTACTGCAATAGTGTAGATGTGTGTCAGGGAGGGGTCTTATAGTTTTCTGCTTATAGTTAAAAAACAAAAGGCCCCCTGCAGACCCGTGAATTTAAACAATCAAGAATCACACCTAACAACTGCGCCATGAGCTGCTTTATCTCAAGTGATGCGCGTATTGTATTGTATCCTGGGAATGTGGTCATGCGGGGGCAGCATGGCCAAATGTGCTGTGTGTGTGTTATCCTGTGGGATTATGAATGTGTAATAAATGTGTAATGTGTATTTGTGCCACCACTATTCCAGGATCACCGCTTCAGTGATGAGATAGACAAGTTAACAGGCTACAAGACTCAGACCATCCTCTGTATGGCCATCTGTAACAGTGATGGGGAAGTCATAGGTGTTGTACAAGCAATCAACAAAAACCCCATGGGCACCCCGTTTACTGAGGATGATGAGAAGGTGAGGCTTAAATGTGTTTCTCAGTTGGAAAAAAAAACCGGTGTGTCTGTGTTCACATTCACATTTTATTGTAGTTAGTTTGACCATTAAGGGCATTTTAGAGACAGAGGTAAAATTGGATTCTTGGATTCCTTTGCCGCCGCCGCCGCCACCACCACCACCACACACACACACACACACACACACACACACACACACACACACACACAGAAGTGCTGGAGCCATGCAGCTGAAAACACAGTTTGTACTTTGAATCTTTTTAATGGCTGTGGAGAGGGGCAAAGTGCTCCCTTGGAAGCAAAATACCAGAAAAAATGAAGAGAGGAGGTCAACCTCTTACTCAAGTGTGGAGCATTAAATATGTCTGGCTGTGCAATATATATGCACACTTAGGAAACACATTCTGAGTGGATAGATTTTCAATTGCTCCCAGAGCAATTCACTTGAAATGGGTTCACTAGAATCTGAATGCATTGCAGCTTCATTTATGGTTCCACAGCTTATGAGCACAATTTCATTTCCTCCACTTTGTTGATGAGCAAATAATATATTGTGTTGTGAAAAGCGTTGGCTTTTTGTTTAAGTGTGTAGCAAGGACATAAAAAGGCTGAGGTGTTCATTTGACTGACTTCAGGTAAATAAAAAAAAATCAATCAAGAGAACCACATACACAGATGCTGGTGAAGTTCATATTTGAAGTTTGAAGAAATCATAATTTTACTTACCTTTAATAGAGTCTAGCTGCACTGGGACGCAACAATTTGTCCACAAGGTGGCAGAATAAAGTTGTGGAAGTTCATTTATTCTATATTCATACAGTAGGTTATCTGACTTGCACTTCAAAGAATTCAAGTTTTTTAGTAATATGCAGCATTGTTTTATGATTTTTTGAGTCAGTCTAAAACAAAACATTAAATATAGCTACATCAAAACAACTTCAGAGACTACATTTGAGCAACAAAGATATTGAAAATAGAAAACACAACCATCTTGATCTCTCATCTTATTCAGACATTTTAAGACCTTTGATGTCTTACTAAATACCTTCTTTCTCTAAATCAATACTTCATTAACGGTGAATCTATTGGAGAGAACTGTGCAGAGAAGTAGCTGACTCCATCAAGACTTTCTACCTCCATCACCACACTCACTTTTCTCTTGCCCAGTTCTATGCCTTTTTGTTTAACATCCAAATAGCAAACATTCACAGATCATGCATGCCTCTCATCACTGTTTTCTACTTTTACTCAGGTGCTGCAGATGTATCTACCATTCTGCGGGATATCGATTTCCAATGCCAAGTTGTTTTCAGAGTCTCGCAAAGAGTATGAAAGGAGTAGGGTAAGAAGTTGTAAATTGTGCATTTACAGAAATATGTTAACTTGTCTCATAGCCACTGGTGAGTTAACATTAACATTACATTTTTGCTTTAAATCTTTAATTACAAAACTATGGATGAAAACAATTAAATTTCACTATGGACACATCAACCTATCTTAAAATTACACTAGCTATCCATTAGTCGATCATTTTTATCAATGTTACCACGGATGGAATTTCACACAGTGGCTGACAAAATCCTTCAAATGCGTCCTTCAACAACATGACATGTAATCATAAATATGTCAACAGTGTGTAATGAACACAATTGATTAGTGTCCTTGTTCACTGCTTCAGGCTCTGCTGGAGGTGGTCAACGACCTGTTCGAGGAGCAGACTGACCTAGAGAAGATTGTCAGAAAGATTATGCAGCGAGCACTGACCCTCCTGCAGTGTGAACGCTGCTCTGTGCTTCTCCTAGAGGACATCGACTCTCCCGTGAGAAATCTGGCTCTTCATCAGTATTTCTTATGCAAATTTCTCCCCATCTTTGTTAGCTAAATGTAGTTTCTTGCTAGTTGTGGAGATACGTGTCTTTTCTTATAGGTTGTAAAGTTCTCCAAGACGTTTGAACTCATGTCTCCCTTGTGCAACATGGACCGTGACATCAGGTGAAACTCTTTAGGAGGCCTCATGAAAAAGACACACAGATGCATTATGTACCTTAACAGCTGCACCAGCTGACACATGGATGTGACAAGTATTCATACAAATCCATGACACGTTTGATACATTCCAGCAAAACTAATAAGAAAAGGGAACTCACTCAATATTTACTGCTGCTCTGGTGGATGTTAAAACTGCCAAGACCTGACTATTGTTTCCTGTTTGTGTTATTGGCACACATCAGCATGGAGAAGCTATCGTGTTCTGATTGGCTGATCAATAACAGCATTGCTGAGCTGGTGGCTTCCACAGGACTGCCTGTTAACATCAGCGATGTGTGTCAGGACCCACGCTTTGATGCCGAGGTGTGGACGTATTACTCTCCCTGTCTGACCTATTAAAGCTCGCACCAGTAGCAGACAGACACAGAGCACAGGGAATTTGATTGCATGACATGATTGATGATAAAAATGAGTTGATGTGACGTTGCTGTAATCTGCTTTAAAGCCACACGCACAGCATTATAGTCCAGTGTTTGCATGTGATGTATTGTAATGAATTTTTTTTTGACACTGAAACTTTTATTTAAAATCCTGTCAAAGAAAAAAATATGGGCCTGGGCAGAAAAATATACATTTCTGAAGATAAACAACAACATAAACTGTTCTCAGTCTTTCTCCATAGTCACTGTCTCCTCTCTTTACAGGCGGATCAGGCCTCAGGGTTTCACATCAGATCAGTCTTATGTGTCCCGATCTGGAATCGAACTCATCAGATAATTGGTAGGTTGACCAGAAACAATCGATTTGTCTTTACTGGAAAGCTTGTTTTCATGTTGTAGTCGCTGATGTGTGTGTCTTTTCTACAGGGGTCGCACAAATTCTGAACCGATTGGACAGGAAGACTTTTAATGATGCAGATCAGAGACTGTTTGAGGTAAACTATTTAAAACTTAAATTGGATACATGTTTTATGCCACATTTTTGGGTTCCTTTAATGTGTTTTTTTTTCTGTATGTTTTTAAAATGAGTGCAGGCATTTGTGATATTCTGTGGACTTGGAATCAACAACACTATGATGTACAATCAGGTTAAGAAGACTTGGGCCAAGCAGTCTGTAGCACTGGATGTAAGCACAACAGCATGTTCATTAAAACTCATCTTTCTTTTTTTCCACTCACCACTCCACCACTGTGGAGAACAGAAGACAATGTTATATTTCTTTGTTTGTTCAAATTACTTTTTCTGTCGAAGCTTTCCTACATTTTCCCATTTTCTTCACTTTTCCCATTAGTCATTTCTCTTTCAAAATAAAATATAATAATAATAATAATAATAATACAATTATAATAAAACAGAGGTACATAGGTGACAAAAAAAATCGGGAAAAAAAAGAAATACCTAAGAACTCAGTCATGGAAGAGTGTGGTGTCATTGATTAATCCGAGGCTCTTCACATTCATGAGTGTCTTCGTCTGTGTTCTGCTCCACTGCCCGGTATCTAACCTGAGCAGTTACATTATCCTCAGCAAACACGATTCTGCTTCTCTACTATAAATATTTCAGCTGCTTTCAATAGTTCATGATAAATACATGTGCCAGTCTGCTCACCTCTCATCAAAGGCAACGCACACTCCTGTATTTCTGTCGCATAATCTTTGGTCTTTCTTTAAACAAATGATGGATCTTTCTTTCCGCCAGGAGACACAAAATGTAGCAGCAATCTGGTTTTAAAAGTACAGATGTACTTTGTTTGATCCTGATTATGTAACAAGTAGGAAAGACAGACTGCATCAAAATTCCTGACAAATATTGATAATCTTCTGCTGCAATCAGAATCTTTTTAAGAGATTTTGTATATCTCACTATTTTTTTTATGATTTCTGCTTTTTTAGATGTTGTCCTACCATGCCACCTGCTCCAAAGTAGAAGTTGACAGACTCAAGGTAATCCTCAAGGATGAACATTAAGAAAACAACATTCATACATTCACATCATGACCGTACTAACTTTCTGAAATGTATGTAATCTGATACCTATCTGTGATTGAAGGTGAAGTATGATCTGTTTGCTGGCACTGTGTGATTGACAGCTCTGTCCTCTCCCCCTAAGGCAGCCAAGATCCCCCTGAGCAGTGAGTTGGGCATCGATGAGTTTCACTTCAACGACTTCTCTTTGGACAATGACGCCATGATCACTGCGTCACTCCGAATGTTCCTGGAACTTGGTGTCGTGCAAAAGTTTAAAATTGACTATGAGGTGAGGCTCCTGGAATATTATATAATTTTATATATATTTGTGTCAGTCGCTAGAGTCCACAGTATATACTGTATGTACGTGTCCATACTATCAGCTGTATATGTGCTTTCTTGTAGGTTTTGTGCCGCTGGCTTCTGACTGTGAGGAAAAACTATCGGACTGTGGCATATCATAACTGGAGGCATGCTTTCAATGTGTCCCAGTGCATGTTTGTTATGATCACAGTAAGTTTCAAGACATAGCCAGTCAAGTCAGATTTATGTGTATTGGTTTCAGTTAGCAACTTTATTCCAAACAGGAGTTGTATTTTAAATTCTAGTGAACATCCCAAAAGTTTCAAAGATACCAAATATGTCAAGCTGAATTTTAGAGCAATGCTTAAAATTATGCATAAGAAAGATATTTCCTCTGGATGAAAAAACTGAGTCTTGAGTTTGAATATTTCATTCAGTATAAACATTACGGTACTTCAATGAGGAGCTGGAACAAGGTGATACAGAATATATACTGTTCACATGATGCTGACACATGGTACAGCAAAGATGATTTTTCTATCTTTAAAGTTACTTGTGTGGAAATAGACAGGGCAGTGGAAGTGAAGGGGTTAAAGTAACAGTCTAAAGTTGCTATCCATGCCCCAAAATAGGCAGATTTAAAATTAAAATGATGCAGCTTTGTAAGATGTGTATCTCCAGTGTCTCTCATATCAGACATTTGTGTCACATGAGGCCCCCTTCAACCTCTCTTCATGTTTGCTGTCAGTCTATACTGTCAACCTCTCTAATACAGCAAAGGCAAAATTCCACCAAAAGACACCATCAAAACTTAGACCCTCAATGAGCATAACACATCGTCGAGATTATTTTTAAAAGCTGTCATGAGAAAAGTAAGTCTCGGCGGACTTAACCATCAAACAAATCAGTCAAATTAGTCACTGAACAAAACATCATTAGGAGGAAACATCATTCAGAGAAAATTCAAAGGGGGGATATTTCAGTAAAACCTCAGAGGGAATAATCAGCAAACATCAATAAAAAAATTTCACTCCCTATCAAAAATGTCCTATCCTGTCCTATCAAATGACATTAGCTAATACAGTACAAATAACAATCAACAGAATAAATGGAGAATTGATGTTGCGGTCAACTGTGCTAAGTGGATGGATAAGAAGATGTGTATCTGATTTGCTTTTGGCAGACAGCCAGTTTCCAGGATGTCCTATCAGATGCAGAGATACTGGCCCTGATGGTTGGCTGTCTGTGTCATGACCTGGATCACCGAGGCACCAACAACGCATTTCAAGCCAAGTGAGTGACTCTGTCTGAAGTACGATGATAAACAGACGTCCTATAGTTGACAGAGAGTTTCCCTGCTCTGCTTTTTCCCTGCAGGACAGGTTCTGCTCTGGCTTTGCTGTATGGAACGTCAGCCACCCTGGAGCATCATCACTTCAACCATGCAGTCATGATCCTACAAAGCGAGGTCAGGAGCTGCAAGTATTTACTGTAATTTGACATGATATAACAAAATAGTTTAGACTCACTCTTCAATTGGGGGGGTGGTTACAGCCTGCAGTGTTACCAACATAGAGCATTTGAAGTGAACCAAACTGAGGCCACCTCTGGAGACCAGCTCTGGAGGCGCGCTTCATGTCTGCGTTGTAGTTTGCTTAACCTGTGCATTATGAGCACAAAGTGCCCCAGATTTGCTTTGCCTTTTGCCACTGTATCTTAGCTCTGCCATACACTGATCACATGCTATCGCACTAGGACACTCAAAAAAACATATAGACAGAACCTTGGTGGACAGGGAGTAGTTTGGTCTGTGGAGATAACAGTAACTCTTTAATTCACAGGCTGTTAATTATGTAGTAATTATGTAGGAATGTGACAAAATTAATGCAGCCACTAATTATGAAGAGATGGGTTATATGCCAATATAATAATAATACATAAAATATCTAAAACTTAGGCTCTGTGAGGAGGATTTTAAGTAAAACACAACTGCTCTGTGAAATAACCTATAGTAAACACTTAATTAAATAATAAAAAAAATAAAAAGAGACAACACTCATGTGAGTATGGGCTTAATAACAAAAGAAAAGGCCTTTAAAATAAAACAAATGAACTCAAAATGTCCCTTTGGTCTGAGTTTGATTCATACATTAAGTAAAAAAAAACAACAAATAATTATATATACATATATCAAATATAATCTATTCAATGTATAACTTTTTATTTTTGTCCTCATTTATACCCTCTTCAGTTGTATAGTGGTATCCTTCCTTGAGGGAAATTTCAGTTTCGTTCAGTCAATTCAAAATCTGTTTTATCAGTTAGTCGACTATGAGTCCTTTTTTTCCTTTTTAGTTCAGTTTGGGCGATCTATGCTTCTATTGTGTTAGATCTTATCTTGAATCCGAGCGGAGAAGCTGGCGTGTCAGAGTCCATGGAGTTGCTCCTGGACTCCTCCAAGTGCAACCACCGCGGTGCTCGGGTGACCTCCCGCTCCCTGAAACTCCTGCAGACGTCCTCGTTCAGGAATCGGCCATTGAAAAACCAACCTGCATACCATACGTTATAACTTCAGTTAATGTCAAATTCGTTTGTTATATTATGCAGAATACCAATATCTCATGGTTATCTTCTAGCCTATTATCAGCGTATTGCTCACTCAAATGTTCACAAAACAGAACATGACAATGACTAGAAAACACAATAGTTTCTGCAGGCAACATGTCACAACACAAAAACCACAAGTCTCAAACTCTACAGTGCTGAGTTTTTTTTGTTAACCAACCACAACACGTTTCTCCGATTGATTTTTTTTTCAGTTCACAATCACGGAATTAGCATGAGCTAACATCGCTTTTAAGCTAGCAATGAAAACAAATACACTCACCGGAGAATAGTCATCAAAAACACCTGAGAACGTGCTCCTCCGGAATCCTCTGGTAACACAACAGTTCTCGGAATAAGGTAACTCTCTGCTGGATAACTTTAACACTGAACTTAAAAGACATAACTTTTTCTCACTACCGCTCGCTTTCTTCTTCCGTCTATCTCTTGTTTACTTTCATTACCGGCGCGCAATGAATCTTGGGACAGGTTGCACCACGAAGGATCCACCCGTTGGATGCTTGTTAATTGAAAGAAGGCTCACTTTTCTCGGCTGCATTTGAAGGAGCCGTCGAAATGGGACAGTGTAGTCGTACCGCTGTGACGCAATCGGTCTTCAAACGCAGCCTCTGAACGACACAGCTCCTGACTTGGGACGCAGTTTACGACTCTCCGTACAGGTGCAATGCGCCACCTCTTGGACTTTTAGTCAAGCTGCAACATAAATCCACCACTTAATTAAACAATTAAATTAATGGCCAAATTATACACTCCTTTTCAGGAAACTTTCAAGAACCTACTACAAAATACTGTACCCGTAAAATAAAGCATTGCTGAATACAGTTTATGGTTATTTCATTAATTACCTCTACAAGTTAACACAGATCCATTATTTTTTAACTAGATGATGAGTCGGAAGAAACTAAATCTAAACTTGAGAAGCTGAATCTGTGATTTGTCTGTTCAATAAATGGGGGTTACATTAACAAGAAACAGTCAAAATCAGAAAATCATTGTAATGACAAGTTGTAGTAGTATATCACCAGGAATTACTGGGTCATTTCTTTATAGGCTACCATAAGGCCAACATAATACATTAGTAGTTACTGAGTATTTAGCATTAATATCCCTTATTGCTTTGTAAAGACTAATTGGTAGCAGGTAATACAAAATCATGTATTTTAACCGTCAATGTGTCAAAATAGTTGTTGCCCAAAATAAACACAGCAGCCAGTTTCCTCGACATAGCCAAGTACTTTCAGTGTAATAAACCTAATGTATTTGTAATTTCCACAGTCTTACTTTCTAATAAGCCATGAAGAGTGGTTGCCAGATATTTACCAAAAGCGAATGGTAGATGTGGAAACTGTTGGAAATGTCACTGTAAATAACCTATAATTACCTTTCCACTGCCTGTTAAGTGTAGCATGTGTTGTTTCAACATAAATAAGAGCAAAGTAAACCCATGAAAATGAGAAAAGCTGTATTAAAATACTGTATATGTGAGCACTGAGAGTAGGAGAGAAGCAAACACATTAAGGGCTGAAACTGGCTGACACTAGGCAGAATGCAAATAACCTACGACGTGGTCCAGCCGTAGATTATCACTTAGTCTAATTACTGTAAGAAAAGCAACATCTACAATGTTGCATGTTACAAATGGCTTTAATGTCATGTGGTGCCAGCAAGATAGTTTTTCAGGGTTTTTGTAAGAGTTTCTTTCTCCATATATTCACTTTATTGGGCAGTTTGAAAATGACATGAAAAAATAGTGGTGGACTTTGCAACGTCTGTCCCTAGGTTGGCCAAATACACACAACTCAACAAGAAAACAAATACAAAACAACACAAATGTACACATAATACCATAAAAGTCAATTAAAAAGGAGCTGATCATCCATGACTATTTGATCCCTTGGAAACTGTTTCAACATGCTATGTATCTTAGAGCAGTGGTCACCAGTGATGGTATGAGTCTGTTTTATTTTATCATCAGGAACTGTGCTCTCTATTGATTTCTTTTAGCAGAGGACAGAGAAAGTCTATACTCATTGCTAATTAACATTGCTAACAGGAGCTTTATTTGACAGTGAGCGATGACTTTACCAATGCATTGGTTTAGAGGAGTAATTTTAGTCACCATTACTCATCCCTGCTTGTTTTTGTGTATGTGTCTACAGTATACTATTGTATTTTTTTTCACAGGGTCACAATATCTTTGCAAACCTCTGCTCTAAAGAGTACAGCAACATGATGCAACTACTGAAGCAGGCTATTCTGTCCACAGACCTCACTTTGCATTTTGAGTAAGTGATCGTCGAAGATTGAATATCTTGTTACAGATTATTGGATAAATTCTTATAAGTAATCAGATCTAAAACTGTCTTCTTTTGCTTTTTGACATTTTTTGCATCCTTGACTGTCTGTTTGTATTGTAAGGCGAAGAAACAAGTTCTTTGAGTGTGTTCTGTCTGGAGCATTCATCTGGACTGATGAAGGACACAGAGAAGTTCTCAGGTTTCTACCTTTGTGCTATATAAAACTATTCTGTGGCAAAATCTCTTTAAATGTAAAGAACAAAACAAGTAGAAATGAGCTTTGATGCCATCAACAGGTCTATGCTGATGACAGCATGCGATCTGGGTGCCGTCACACGTCCTTGGAAGATATCCAAACAGGTTAGTTTCTCACATCTGTGCTTTCTTTTTGAGGGCTTGGAGGTGTAAAAATTATAGGCTGAATCCTGTTAAAAAAGGACCTGTTTGCATGTTCTACCCTCCTCATAATGACAGCTTTAGGCTCCAGAAATGTACATGTGGTCCAGGATGTTTCCCTGCCTTTCCCACAATGCATGCTCGTATATGCACCTGTTTCCCTGTGGGCCTGAATTATGGATGTTTTAAGAGAAAGCTCAATAACAGGTTTCGCAAATTCATCCATTAATTTTCTTTTTGGTCAAAAATACATCTAAGATAGTGTCATAAACATTGTTGTGGTCTCCTTAAAACTACCTCAACTGCCAAAAAGGAACAAAATGGCATTTTAACAAAGCCAAATAAAAAAGCAAGACTTGCTTGTTTAAAAATGTCCTCCCTCAAGTACCTCAGTGCAGGCCAAGGAGGCAAGCCTTCTAAAACTTTCAAAATACTCTTCAATTTAGCCACATTGGTTTGTCGGGAAGTGTTTGATTTATGTAGGTTTATTTGCAAAGCTTTAAGAGGCTTGCGCTGCTTTTTACACTCTTTTGCCACAGTTGTGTTTCCTGGATCTCTACAACGGAGGTGGTGAGTCCAGAGTTAGCATGACCCATAGTCAGAATGACCACAACTATGACAGCAATACCAGAAAAGTACTGGAATATTTCTTGTTAAATCACTTGAAGTAAATGATGCATAAAAATGTACCTCCTGTCGCTGAGCCCATGTTTTAATATCAAAATGTTACATCATGTTTGAGTGAAATAATGAATAAATAAGAGTGGTTTACATTGATGTTCTAAGGTTGCAGAGCTGGTGACGAGTGAATTCTTTGAGCAAGGTGACAGGGAGAGGTCTGAGCTTAAGTTGACCCCAGCGGTAAGTAAGCAAGCTTTCAAACTCTTTCACTGGGGTTTTTCTCTATCTCATACCGAGTTATCAGCATATACTCATTGTGACCACTTTGGCAAAGGATTATGATGATTGTTTTTGGTCATGGATGACAGAAGCTTATCACCTTCCTGTAGGCCATATTTGACCGTAATCGCAAAGATGAGCTACCTGCTTTACAGCTGGAGTGGATAGATGGGATCTGTAAACCGCTTTACCAGGTAGGTAACTCTCACTGTCTAAAGATAAACCTTTACTGTAAATGTAAATAAAAGTGTGATTTAGAGTTTGAATATCAACCACACTCTCCTGTGTGTCTCACAGGCGCTGCTAAAGCTCAATAGGAAGTTGCAGCCGATGGTCGACGGGATTGACGCCAATCGAAGAAAGTGGCAGGAACTCTGTTCGTCCTATCAACAAACAGGCAGAGTCTCAATGTCCGACCAGAGTACTGAATCAGATCAGAGTCCGGAGTCCCAGGAGGATGCAGGAAACAGTCACCACAAAGAGTCCACACAGACTGTGAAGCAGGTCGAAAACGCCAAGTTTGGATCAAAGTCTAAGTGCAGTCAGGATCTGAAGTTCAGAGTGAACAGAGATTCCTGTGACGATCAGCCAGGATCAGCTGGCAACACAACATCTGCAGGAAAGAAGTAAAGCAAGCAAAGTGTTAACTATAGGTTTATTCATTAAATGGCTCACATGGGACTCTTCCCATATGTACTCTGTGATTTTCTAACATATGCACTACCCTAAAATGATTTTTAAAAATCTGGGTAAATTAAATTCAGTTTTCATCTGCTGAGCATATTGCTTCTCCAAAGTGTCACTGAGGTTAAACTCAGGAGGGGGAATAAAACCCATTTATCAAACTCTATTTAAAGGGCAGTTAGACCTACCCACCTACCCACCTACCCACCCACCTACCCACCTACCTACCTACCTACCTACCTACCTACCTACCTACCTACCTACCTACCTACCTACCTACCTACCCACCTACCCACCTACCTACCTACCTACCTACCTACCCACCTACCCACCTACCCACCTACCCACCTACCTACCTACCTACCGACCTACGTACCTAGATGTATAAGAATGAGACTCTACTTTTGAAACCAAAGAGGGCCACTTATTACTGTAATATTTTGTAATGGGAACTGCCTCAAAAACACAAGCCCATTGGAATGCCTTTACAAAACAAAAAGGAATCACTGTGATTTCTCTCTGTCACATAGATTGCCATCATGAATGTAGACCGGAGCCTTGATCTTGTTCCTTAATGTTGTCTTACCTCAGTTGCAAATGTTGCTGCATGACATTATTTTCATCGTTTCTAGGTGAACCAAGCCTTCAGCCGTCAACTTGTTCTGTGAATTGCATGTTTGTATCATGTGTGCGTAACCTCCTAATTCCTTGACTAACGATGACACGGAGGAATACAAATAAGTAAAGGGATAGTTTACTTTTTTGGGCATATTTATACTTTTTAATTGTAGTAATTCTTAATTTTTCATGTGAGTGAGACAAAAACATACGTATGTACTGTATGTCTGTTCATTTAAATGATTTTTTTTTTTTTTTTTAAATCAAATGCCCAATCTACTTTCTCTTTACATGTACCCATGACTCCATAAATATGCATTGGCTGAGCAAAGTTTGGCTAATTTCATTGTTCAGTATATATCTTGGAACTGCACACAGCAGCATTACTGTAAAAACATCCAGTAGTTTATCTCTCTTTGTGTAAGAAGGAATACAGTAGTACAGTTCTCTGACAACTGAGTTATGCCTTCAGAAGACTTCAGTATTGTACAGTGTACAGAGTATATAAAATGCCTGTGGTTCACATAAAGCAAAATGTGTATATACTGTATGTAGCCATTAATTTCTATTGTTTGAGATTTATCATCACTGTGTTTTGTAAGTCAGACTGGACTGCATGCCGATTATGTTGAAACTGCATGTATCATGTTTGATGTTGACACTGGACATTATCTTGATGCCTTTGACTGCCCTATGAGATTTGCTTTGCATGAAATTACTGTAGAGGAAATGTGTGTGTTGTTACGTAAGAATATTGTTGCTGCATTACTGTTGTTCAGAACGGACAAAGATTTCTATTTTCGATCACAGACTGTACCAAAATTATACATTTATTATTTTTCATACACCGGACTCTATATTTATTCAAGATGTAGAATTGGCATTTTCTCCTGCTATTTATACACTGTCTGCTAAAAATACATTCTTAGACAAGGAAGCGTTACATTTCAGATTAAAGGGAGCAAATTAACTCCAGCTGGTTTTGTGAATAAAATGCTGTGTCATCGACATTGATCTTTTGTGGTGTTTTGTGCTTTATGTATTACAGTAAAGTCGTGATATTTCCATGGCTCTTGTTCACAGTTACTGTAATTGTTATGATGGTCGAGCAAACAGTAGATTACAGTAAAGTCTGTGATGCTCATACTGATACAGAAGGGGGGCATATGCAACAGAATGTGACTTCAATCCACAAAGGTGTGAATACACTATAATTGTCATAAAAGTGATTGACAAAATAAAGCACATGAATGCCTATGGTAATTACTGTAAGTACATAGAGGGAGCTACAGAAGAATGAAACTGCACTATAAAGGAGATGGACACAAATAAAGTTCAGAGGTGGATTTCTCTGCACTTTGATTCAACAACAACACCTTTGTTCATTATCTCAGTTTGCCAGTCCCTTATTTCATGTGTGACCATGGATGAAGCCACTGAGACAATTTACATGCATTTGGAAATACGATGAATCAAGATGTACAGGTAGAAAGTCTGTGACAAACAATTCAGCTTACACAGGTCTAGCAGGTTATTTGCAAAAAGGATCACAGTAGCTATTATACAATAACAGATGCCTATTATCTGACCTCAGCATCTGCTCACTGTGGGGTGATTTGGCTGTTTACTTAGTATCACAAATTGAAAAGGATTTTTTTTTCTTGTATTTTTAAGTTGATGTAGAATGAAAGTGGTGCAAAGCTGACATGTTTGTGTCAAACTTGAGTTTTGGGGATATTTCAAGCTTCCTGTGAGTGAAACAGATAAAGTATTTGCACTTCTGATGCCCTGCAGCCCAGTGATTGCACCATCTAGTTGGAATAGCTGAAGAACAGAGTGCAGAGCAAAACAATCTTTTTATTCCTTCTATTAGACAATAACCATAAAATTGTTATCTAGTACTTTCCAAATCGTCTCATTAAGGAGCTAGAAGAACAAAGCCCATCAGTGAATAAAAGATTACCAGTGAGAAAAACACTTGTGACCTGAAAAATTATGTTAAAGGTTACTCATCCACGAAGCAGAGAGTCCAACAAAACACAGCCCCAGCTTCACAGAGAGCATATTGTAGAGGGAATCTTTACATATTCATACAGTCTCTTTTAAATCCTGTTATTCATCTGTGGAGAGCGTTTGATGTTGATTTTAATAAGGCAGCGAGGTGAGGCAACAGTAGCAGCAGCAGAAGTGTGTAAAACTCAGTGCAGCTCGACGCGCATGCAGCCGCCAGCTGCCGAGCCATTGCCAGAGCCGGGCCTTAATCTATAATTTAACATGGATTGAGTTTATTCTCCTCAGGGTCGTTGATCAGGGGAAAGCCGGATGGAGAGAGGTGGGAGAGCCTTCCAACCTCATTTTTGATACAGGGCCTAGCTCTGCCATAGTCTTTGATCTCTCTCCCTCCCTCTCTTTCTGTTCTGTGCTGTTTTTTTCCCCTGCTTTATCTTTTCACACACAGACACAATATCTTTTACTCCTGTTCAGTCTGACATACTGTACTATATGTACAGTCTGACAAGCAGATGCAGAGCACTAAAAGACTGGGTAATATACATACACCCTGCAGAGACTTCTGTTGTGTTTAATAACCTCTAAGATATTCATACACCTAGTTTGTATCGTGAGTCATTTCTTATGAGACGGAGGCTGAGAATAGAAACCAAATAACCTGCGATAACCTCTGAGAATGAGTTACAGTGACAGTACTAAAGACTGTGTGTGTAAACATAATCACAGTAATGAGATCACTCTTTACTGCTGCTTTGTAGAGGAAATGTCCTATATCCATTTTTAGAAACTAGATTGTGGCAAGCAAAGCCATACAGATGTAATAGTGTGAAGTAGACTATAAATATTAATACATACTCTCAATACTAATGGTAATGTACCAGGGATAGCTTTGTTTGCCTCATGATTATTTAGTTTATTATGTGCATATATTTTTAATGATACACAGAAACTCTATTATGAGTTTGAAAAAAAGATAACACTGGCACTAGCACTGCTTGTATTAATCATGCAAGCAAACGTAAAAGCGGGAATATCCAATGTTAACAAGATTTAGTTTTGCAGGTTATTATTGACCTGGGAAACAGCAAGTTGACAAAACAGTCTGAACCTAAAGGCTCATTTACTGGAACAGCTGTTCTGGTGCTTTCAGTAATATCACATGAATTTCATCAGCAGACAGATTTTGGATGGGTGTCATTAAACTGTAGTCAAAATTACTTTTTTTCTTTTTCTGAGAAATTCAAGGCCTTGGACTTGTTAATGTTGGCCCACGAGCTGAGTTTCAAAGTTAATTTTTGATCTTGGAAAACAAGAGTTGACAAACAACCTCATTTTAACATCCATTTAGTGGCTGTTCCTAAGCTTATCATCTTACATTTGATTTGAGCATTTGGTCACCATGTTAGCAAAATTGTTCCAGCTGTAAGTAAATTACTTGTGTGGCAATACATATGAAAATGATCTGCACAGTATGTGAACAAATGTTTTTGTTTTTTTTCATGCCAGCTGTCACCAGCAGACTCCACGTTATATACATACATACATATATATATATATATATATATATATATATATATATATATATATATATATATATTTATTATATATATATATTGGTGGATGAACAGATAATTTCCCATTGGCCTGATGAGGATCCACCATATTTCAAATGGTCCGTTTTTTCCAATAAAGTATGTACATTGAGAGACTATGGTTTGCAGGTTGTAGTGTCTGAAACAAGCCAGAACCTGTATGAGGCTTTAATCATAGTCCCAGTGACAGGATAATTAACCACTGTACCATCACTGAGACCCAGATGGTGTTTTTAAGAGTCAAGATTGAACAGAAAATGGAGAAAAGAAGTGAAGGACACAGCATCACTATGATGTATAGGGAGTTTTAACCTCATGATTTACTGTGGACGTGGGCAGAGCTGCTCTTCATCTCTGTGTGCTGAGAGAAAGTCACAAGCATCTTAAAAACAAGCCTTTGAACATTTATAGCTCGTCATTATTTCACTCTGTCTCTGACTTCGTGTCACCAGATAAGTTGTCCAGAACAGATGCTCACGGCTGATTATTCTGACACATAAGTCAAGACTTACTGAACTGTTTAACCTCTGAACCAGCCACTGTAGTCAGTCAGCGGCACCTGTGTTGATGAGGGTTATAAGAGATGAAACATGTCTGAAACACTTTTAACAAAGAAGAAAACCTCTCTGTCCTCTGTCTTACTTACTGACTTACTGTAACATTCACTTGTGTGGAACAGGCTTGTGTTGATTCCCCAACTGCCGAGGGCTGTTTTTAAAATCAAGGATTCATGCGGCCTCCAAGTGCAACGGAGAAACACATGGTATTTCAAGGTGCTCTCCCTTAGCAGTCACATGACGAAGCCACAGAACTCAGTGGAGATTGGTGCGTGCACTTCCTTGTCTGGTTGTCTGTCATAATCAAAGCATCCTCAGTGTTATGACATGGAGATGAATAATTGATTCATGCAGGCGGCTCACTGGTTATGTAATAGAAGACCCACTGAAGCCTCAGACAGAGCTGTAGTCTGACACTGTTTTGCAAAGACAGAAATGTTACAACAGCTTTTAGATATTTGTTGTGCGTGTGTTTTAATGAATGGAATTTGCCACCTGTTCAGGATATAATTCTGACTTAATGTATCATAATGATAACATATATCTAATATAATGTACTTCCAATGTGAGCCCACAATGGAAGCAACAGCACGACATCTCTTAGAGGAAGATTTTTCGCAGACGTGATTGGAAGCGTAATATGATTTTATAATTTTTTAAATTATCTTTTATTCATATTCACAGAAAATAGATATAGTAGATATAAACGTAGATGTAATAAATAAGGTTTTTTTTTTATAATGAATTCTATCCCAGGAATACTACTACTATAACACTGAATTGATCAGTTTAATGGCAGAATATTAATCTGCAACAATCTATTGTTTTTTCAAAGCAAAAATGCCAGTGCCTCTTATATTAGCTCCTCATTTGTAAGTAATTGCTGATTTTCTCTTCTTTTATAACACTGCTAAACCGGTTATTTTTGAAGTTCAACTGTTGGGACATTTGAAAACATTACCTTGGGCTCTGAGAAACTGTGATTGGCATTTTTCACCATTATCTGCTGTTTAATAGTCAAAGCAATTACATAATCAGCACAAAGAAAATAGTTGGCAGAATAAATGGACAGATTAAAATATTTTGTTGCAACCCGATAAATGATCATGTTGGAAGAAAGTTCAATGACTAGTTATTACATTACATTAGGACTCACAATCTGGACACAAAAACATTTTGAACACTAATATACTTGATGCTTGAGTATAGTCAGGAGTGGTATGTGAGAACTTGACAGTGCTGTAAACAGTATTTTCTGAATAGATTTTTCAGGAGTGCTGCTACTTGACATTGTTGTTTTTTCAGTTTTGCCTCCCTCAAGTGGTGAATAAAAGCACTGGCATGACTGAGGAGCAAGTGAAGAGCATCAATCAAAATGCATGTGGAAATCAAATGGGAAAATGAAAATAATGAAACCTTTTATGTAAATAACAGAAGTTCAAAAGGCTGTGTGCTGCTCCCTACAACACTACTGAACTGCAAACTTGACAACAGTTGAATTAGATGACAAAGTGGTAAGAGAGAGAGAGAGCGCGCGCGAGAGAGAGAGAGAGAGAGAGAGAGAGAGAGAGAGAGGGCGGAGCATGTGTTCTTGACCAATGCCATGGACATTTCTGAAAAAAAAAAAAAGCAGGGGGAGGTACCTGAGTATCCCCTAGTCCTACTGACAGCTGGGACAGCCCCCTCCCTGATGACAGGCCAGAGCTGGATTCCTTCAATGAAAAGCCCTTTGATTGTTGGCAGGAACTCCTCTGGTTTGGCTGAATAGCTGTCAGCTCTGTCAGGGTGATGGACGGGCGGGTGTTTCACCCCTGATAGAAACAAGCCCCCTCCAACCAGCCTCTAACTCTCAGAGAGCAGGACCTCTGCCAGTCAACTTCTAACCTCTCCTCGAACAGATGGAAACAACCACAACTGAGATGGAAGCGTGTAAATGTGATGCAAAGTCAGCCAGTAATTACTAGTTACAGAAGCAAAAAATTGATCCTGCCCGGTTGAGAGTCATATGAAGGAGGATGACGTTATCCTGGACTTTCTTATTTATGTTTTAACTTTCAGAAAGTCTGAGTGTAGACATAGCCCTTGTTTCTAGACGAGTATTAATATCAAATCAAGGTACAGAGATAAACTCTGTATTTCTGAGTTGCTGTTGTCAATTTTCTCACAGGCAATCATTTCATTATTCATCATGCCTAAAAACATGTTCTTATTCAGTGCTTGTGTTTTTTAAGTAAGGATGATGTAGTGTTTAGCTTGAACTAACTTGAACATTAATGCACCATTATCAGTATTTGTTCCATGACCAAACCCACATGAGAGCCAAAGCAGAGCAGCTCAGTCTCCCAGCACTCAGTCATCACTGTTTGCCTCTGAGAAGAAATTAATAAACACTGCAAACATGTACACCGAGCTCAAATCCCAGCTCAGTCAGAGCAGCAGTATTTCTCTTTTCTCCCTCTTCATCCCTTCTCCAATTCACATACACACACAAACACACACACACACACACACACACACACACACACACACACACACACACACACAGAATACATCAGCTCAACTGTAATTGTTTACACTGACTCCAACTTAGCCCTGAGCTCCACACCATGAATCACTGCTCACCACCATCGCAGCAGGCCTTCACACCGAGGTGGTCCTATACAGCAGAGAGGCAGCGCCGGGTTTGGGTGGGCACCCAGCCAGTTCTGACCTTCCAACATGTGAACTCAAACATGAAATCTCTGCCCACACAAGTCACCTATCATCTTCCCCTCTCTCCAACCAAAATATTACTCTTGAATATTCTGTGCTACTGTAGCTCCATATGTAATAAATTGATTTGAGTTTACGTGAGTAGCTGGAGTCTATACTCATGTGTATCTCAGCAACCTTTAAATGGATTGTCATGACATTCACGGTCTGACTGTGGTGCCCCCGTGACTTCACCATGAAGTTCACATTTTTGGTTTTTCTTAAGATTATATTTTGGCAATTTTATCTTCACCTTACAGTTAAAAGTACAGACACAGACAGGAAACATAGGCAGAGAGAAGGGGGTAATTGGGGGGTGGGGATTATATGCAACAAATGTCCCTAAATCTTAACATTTGTCGATCTCCTGACTTTTCAAACACTTTAGTTTATCTCCAAATACATGCAAAACTGATGACATTCCCATCAGCCTCAGCTGTATTTTACCATCACAATAAACTGAGATGATGATAATGGTAAACATTATACCTGCTTAGCATCAGAATGTTAGCATCGTTACTTTATTAGTGTTCAGATATTTGCATACTCAGCACCACTGTGCCTTGTACGCTGAGCCACGAGCACGTCTGTACACTCTTGTTTTACTTAAGCTGGTCCTGCTACACTAAGAGGAGGTGAGACACCACAAGGCACACATGTTTGAGCTTAAATATTCAGATAGGCTGTCTGTAGAAGTCATTTTGCCACTTTTGAAAAAGAAAACCTACCTTTGACTAATTTGCGGATAAAATAAAACTTATTTTTCCAGATAAATCTTTTTCACAGCAGACATTGCGGTTTGTCAAAGGAGGAGAAGCACAGGTGTAATTGGTGACATTAAAAACAACTGACTTATATTTAGGTGAGTTAGTTCCAGGGTCCCGGTGTTGTGCACACTGGCTCACTGTCAAGGAATTACTGGGACACTTCATGGAGCCGTAAATCACCTGCCCTTTTCCTACAATGACAAGTCAAAATGTCTGCTGTGAAAAAGGTCCATTGATTCTGAGCACTCTCAGCTGGCTTCTCTATTTCTGAAAAACAGCTCTCGCAGGAGTTCTGCAGTATTTCAAAGCTGAAATTCAGCCATATAAACCTCAAACAAATGGCTTCTTGGGTTTTCCACATGACTTAATGAACACAGAAATCATAATTTGTTGTAAAGCTTGCTTTAAGCTTCCACCATTCAAACGTCATTTTGGACGCCACAGACTACAGATTTCTCTGTGGTTTGAGGATTGTCTCATGTCGGTATTTCATGTTCTTAAAGAATTCATATTCAGCTGTGGCTTGTCCACAAAATGTGTTTTTGCTCTGTCTTTGCAGGCAGCTGTGGCACTTTCATCACTCTGCGTCAAGGTGACCATGAAGCACACTGTCAAGGACCCAGTGTAACACTAGCCTTCATCCTTGAGCTCTTTATAAAATATAAACATGTCCGTTTATTTTGCCTTGTTGGTCCTTCATGCAAATGATTTATGGTTTGTGCTTGTCAGGAGTATTTGATGAAGAGTGCAGGAGACTAACAATAAAAGTTTTTTGTTCAATCCAAAAATCTAAGAATATGGCAGTGCAGGCTAGATTTTTTTTAAAGATTTGAATTATTGATTATAATTTTTGTTCATTTTAAAAAAATAAATAAATTTTGTAAATAAATTTGTAAAAGTGCCACAGTTATAGGTAGCTCTCTCCTTTGTGAGTTTATAGAAAAAGGGCAGAAGTCAGTAATGGAAGGAAAAGAACACACAGTATAAAGGGATAAAAATTATATTTTGAAATACTCTTAAAATGCAGCCACACATTTCATCAGTAAAACATAAGCCAGAGAAGTCTTTTCCCTCACTTGCACATAAATTTGTCTAAGCCCTTTCACATCATCAACATCGACTCAGCTCCCTGGTGGGAGGGAATCTGGAGGTCTGAGAAACTCAAGACCTCATGGCGACACACCACTCAGCCATCACAAGCACTTAAGGTCTTTTAAAAACGCTGCAGCGATGTTTACTATTGGCTCTGTGTGAACAAAAGCTGGAGCCCTGGTGTCTCAGCACTAACAAGGCCCTTCTGAAAGCGGGAGGGGAAATATAAGCCGGCCTGGGCTTTCCACTTCATTTCCTGGCTGGTAAGAGCCTGTTTCCTGTGCATCAGCCTAAACATGGCATTTCACCGGAGGGACTTTGCCACTTGTCCCCATGAGTTTACCCCAACTCCTCCTCCTCCTCCTCCATTTTTGACTCTCAGCTGCAAACAATTTATTTTCAAGACGCAGTGAGTAACAGTTTCCAGATTAGCCCCTGATAGGATTCAAATTGAAAATGACATTTTGGAGGATAGTCAATGTAAATCAGCTTCATGTTTTGTCAGACCCAGGCAGGGATTCAAACCAAGGGAGTGGTTGTGGTTTTTCAGTGCTATATACCAATGTGTGGAAAACAACCTATGGAAACAAATTTTCACACCCAGCAACTATTTCATAGCGACTATAAAACTGTCCACTTGAGGAAGAGCTGTCTTGCCTACAAACAGTGATGGCTTTGATTTAAATGATCTCAGACTTGCGTGCTGCAAATGTGGGACAAGTTTTATGTTTTATTTTTTTCCCCAGTGAATGCAAAATGATGAAGGGAATAGTTAGACATTTTGGGAGGATTTAGAAGACATATATCATATAGATATCAGCCAGTTAAGGTTGGGGTATGTTGTCTGACCATGTTGGAAGACAAAACTGTTTATAGCTGTTCCAAATGGCCACACTCAAAGGCAAGGTCCGGGAGCCTGTCATGGAGAGGGACGTGATAATTCTTAAACATACAGTGGGGTCCAAAAGACTTTCGCAACTGTATATATAAAGATAACACTTTGGACAGTGTTTACTGGAAGGCACCAGTAGTGCTGTTTAAAGTGAAGTAAACAGCTTAAAGAAAGAAAAAAGAGAGCTTAAATGAGAGGTTCAGACCCTACCAACTAGTTCACCTCTGCAGACCCAGCCAATCGCTGTGATAATTGGATTGTCAATTTTGGAAAGTTACAGACATAATCAGACACTGCCCCCAAAATCCAATGTTGGAAAGATGTGGTGGAAGCAGGCCAGACCTGGTTCCATTTGACAAGCGCTTTAGCCTTTAGCTTAGTTTAGCACAAAGTACGTATGAAAACTCAGAAAAAAGCTATTTACTTATTCACCGTACAAATATGAAAGTGGTATCGATTTCCTTTGCTCTGTGTTTTACTTTCTGTGTAATAAGGATTGTGTTTCCTGTCATATGAGTTAAGATTCAGCCATGTGGCCAGGAATCACTTTTTCTAGCACACAACAACATACAGGCTATTGCAGTTTTCCACCTACGGACCTTTTGTTCATTTTATTTTCAACTGCATCTCATTGAAAACAAATACAAATTCTCAAACCTGACTTCAGTGTCTTAAGCCAAAGCTGGACTATTCACTGTTTGAATAGTCTATCAGCTGCTGTGACCTGCCTCCATCAATTATCCAGATTTCACCACAGTGTGTTCTGTGCCTTTGTTCAGAGTTTGCAGGGTAATTACTGGCAGGACCTGCTTAAAGCTGTTATTTTCCAGATGGCAAGCAGGCAAGGCTGAAGAGCGAGTTAGTCCCACCATGTGCTCACACTGGACCCTATATAGTGAGCACTTAGCCTTCAGATGGCATGGAGCAGCTATAGGTTTGGCTGAGCTGAAATGGGTCATGGTCAAAGTGCTTTTGGCTGAAGAAGAAAAGCTTCAGACTCCCAGGACCCAGAAAGCAAACGCTCTATATTTGAGGGAAAAACCTTGCATCCAGACCCGTGCAGATCAGACACCGGCTTTGATTGCAGATGGGCCAGTATCCTGCAGCCAGGGGGGTGGGGGTGGGGAGGTTTAATGGGGTTGAATCCTGATTGGATGTGGAGCAGAACTAAAGTTGAAAGCGTACAGATGTGAGAAAGAGAAAGAGCACAAGGTCAACAGACTGGATTCGGTGGTTCGTGGAGCTGCACTTGATAAGAGTAGACAGTCAGCAGCTGCACAGTGACAAGGAGATTTACCAAGGCAAAGGTCTTCGCACCACTCAAAGTTGAGATACTGCTCAGCTGTCTACTTGCTGAAAAGAGCACTAAGAGTCTGGCCATTGTTTATAGCTCTCATATTTTTGTGATAAATACAGTACATGGAGGCGATATTACATATATGTCAATCTGTATCCAGTTCCAGACATGAGTGCATGGTATCAATCTTCTCATTTAACTCTGGATAAGAAAGCAAGTAAGCCCGTTTCACAAAGTGGTGAACCTTTGAGGCAGCTCCGTTGATGACTTCGCATGGTAACTGTGAAGATTCAAATGAAAGCTTTGACTTCACCCCTCCCATCAAATTGAGCCGTGTCAAGGGAGAGTTCCTTGTTTGGTTTCATTGGATGGTGATAGGCAGCTGTGAAAGGGAACACTTAACATCGGGAGAAACTGAGATGGAAGGGGATGTGTGACAAAGGCAGGCCAACAGAAAGCCAACCATCTCCTTTGTAGACAACAGCAGTCATCCATCAAAAGCCTGTAACTGTGAGTGTTTGTCTCAAATTACGTCACAAAAATCATGAATATGATTATCCCCTATTAAAATTTTTTTTTACTTTAGATCAAAGCAACATTCAGCCTTTTCAGGCATTGCGAAAAACAACCTTCTGTTAAGTTGTCTCCCATGAAACATGATCACAAGTAGGGAATCTTGGGCCTTGGGGTCATGTTAATTGAAAGTTACCTGAGAGTTATCAGAATTGGAGGTATATAAGATTAATTTCATAACATTCAAAGGAATGAATACATTGAAATTTTTTTCTGTAAAAGCTCTAGACAAAACGCTGACTGACACATTCCCCCATGTGCCCCTAAAAGGACTTCATTTAACTTTAATCACGTTTTACTCTGCCCCCGAGTCGACTTGCTCTATCAGCCACAAAACTCTGAAGAACAAAACACCTGCACTGAGAAAAGAAAGGAAAGTCAAGAGAATGGCAAACAGAGGAAGGGGGCAAATAGTGTTTTTGGGTTCAAAGGCGATCTTTATCCCTTCCACTCTTATCCATTCACTCGGTGCCCAGTTGGCCCCTGGGGGAATGGGAGTTGCTTGTCATTGGTGCCATTCACCTGTCAATCAGACTGTTACAGGATCCTATGGGCTCCATGTTGCGGAGCGGGAACCCCCAGCCAAGAGACACATGAGATGAAGTCAGCACCTGTTTATGCTGGCAACAAAACCACCTTCACTGTCTGACTATAGTACTGAAGTTTCTGCTTCTTCTTCTTCTTCTTCTTCTTCTTCTTCTTCTTCCTCTTCTTCTGCTTCTTCTTCTTCTTCTTCTTCTTCCTCTTCTTCCTCTTCTTCTTCTTCTTCTTCTTCTTCTTCTTCTTCTTCTTCTTCTGTAGCCCAGCTGATTACTTGAGTTTTTTGCATTTTGTGCTATTTCTACCCCTTTACTTTTCCACAAGCAAATATTCTATTTTTCAATCCACTACATTTATTTCTCATCCAGAGTTAGTTGTTTGTTTGCAGTTTCCATTTTTAGATAAAAAAACATATCACCTGCTTGAATTTGAATACGTACTTAGAGAAAGAAATTTTAAACCACCAAACACAATATAAAATGGTTCAAATCAGCTCCACCTAAACCCAGCTGTAAAACATAACTTACACATTGAGGCATCAGTAATAGTAATAATCCAATTTGATTCTTTGATTTCCTTGTACTTTCCTTCCTGTTGCTTTGGTGATTACTGACAATGACAACAATCGCAATGACGTCAACATTTCTGTTTGTTTGTTTGTTTCTTGTTTTGTATTTATTGTTCATTTGATGACTTTGATGCCTATAAACCAAATTGCCTCTTGCAGACTTTAAAGATCTTCTGTTCTCTTTTAATTCCACAACAGAAAATCACAACTCAAAGTCAACTCCCAGCCTTTTTCTAGACTATTTAACTATATGACAGGCTTCATCAGTTTGTTCAGTTGTCATAGAGATGGATGTGTTGGCATGTGAGCTCAGTAGCTGTTAATATTCATTCATAGCACTTCCTGTCGGTAAAAGGTTGCGCATGCACGTTCATTACTGACGATGGATATAATTTGACAAAACAATCCCAACTCAAAATCTGTTACTTCAGTGCTCTGGACACAAACATGTATGGTTTGAAAATATAATGAAACAAATACTCCGAAGACACATTCCTACTGTATTCATTCCCAGTAACTCTATCAACACAAAGCATATAACTACTCCCCTCCAGACCTCAATGCCAGAACAAGGTATAGAATAACACGAAGAAAAGTATCTTGGGACACTATAAGTGTTCTGAAACAGGAGACAGATTTCCGCGAGCAAATCCAGGTGGTCTGCTGTCCTGTGTCCTCTGTTACTCATGAAAAGTCACTTTTCTCTCTGCCACTGCTGCGTACACACAGAAGACATAAACTGCCCTGGAGCCTGTCACACCAGAGCCAGCTTGATTCAGTATGTGACTCTGAATATGATCTGAAGACGGTGTGAGGAGCCGATGAAGGTGATAAGGGCTCCTGCAGGGGCTGCAGAGTTTGTGACAGTAAAGCATCTTGGCTCTCATATACTGCTGCCCTTACTGTGCTGTTGTGTGTATGGCTGCATTACATATGGGGATGATCCCTGAGAAAATATGCAGTCAGTCAATCAATCAATCAATCAGTCGGTAATGAGGTCATGTAAATCACTTTCCCACCAGACCAGCCATCAATATTACACTGAACACTGCTCCCTATACAACCAGATTAACGCTCGCTAAGAATAACAGGACCAACGTGAATGTCCTCGCCCTGGCCGTAACCCGAGAGCCTCGGGGTGGTACTGAGGGAACGCCAGGGGCCCTCCATGTGAAAAGGGGTCCAGTCAGGCTTGGCCTGAGCCACACAGACCACTACTCTCTCCTCACAGCAGGATCCAGCCATCTGGACTCATTTCTGCTCTGACAGGGTGGCTCTCAAGGCCCATCTGTATGAGGGCTACACTCACAGTGGGCCCCAGGAATGTGCCTGTCTGGAAGGGAACTGAGCAGATTTAAGGGATGACGGCACAACGCGATATATCTTTTCACCCTGCGCTCTGGAGCATGTCATTTCATCAACATCTGTATTTCATTTTTAGTGTCCTGGTCAATCTTGGGTTCAGTCAGTTTGGTTTTAGGCACAAAAAAGGCTTCAAATCACTTCATTATTGCCTGTTGTCGAGTCATTTATGCTACAACTACATGCAAGACATAAAAAAACACCTCAAATATTCTTTTAATTCCCTTAAAATCAATCTAATAATAATAATAAAAATAATAATAATAATTATTATTATTGTTTTCTGTTCTGTAATAGTTTTCATAACATAACTAATAATATAGATCTTCTTGCTGAGTTATTTGTGTGTTGATTAAGAGCCACAATATATAGCTTCAATGTCCCAGGTTTAATTTCAGCTGACAATCTTTGTTGCGTGTCATACCTCTCTCTCTCTCACCATGTATATTTTCACTGTCAGTTTATCCAATAAAGATGAAAAAACTAAATCACCTTAAAAAAATTGTGAATGTAGAAATTATAGAAATTATTGGCTGATCTTTGCCATGCTGTGTTCCCAAGCTGAAATAACCTGCTTCCTTAGGTTTTGGTTAATAGAACCCAAAATGATGCATAATGTAGCAAAGCAATAAATCCAGACAGGACCTAACTGCATTACTGCCATTCCCGCACCTACAATGACAGCTCAACCCTATTAGTTGTTCAGTTACTATGGCAACTAGTACTAAAACCCCAAAAGAGCTGAAGGGAAGAGGTTAAAGGGCAACAGCAGGTCATACGGCAATTAACCAGCACATGACTTGTCTCTGTGTCTGGGTTTACACATACCCAGGCCCATAAAGATGTAATATAAAGTAGATGTTTCTTTTTTTGAAAAATATGGTACCACTTTCTGAAGAGACTCTTTATACACAGTTTATAAGGTGTAACTAACAGCTATATTGATCCATGCTAATGTTAATACATGATATCTTTCTATCTCTATCTATCTCCTTATCTATATATATGTATATATACATATACAAATATATATATATATATAACAAAGACAACCAGTAAACCCTTTATAAAGGAAGCCTTATTTCCAAAACTGTCTGGACTTGGCTGAAATGTTATATAAATATTAGCTGTAGAATGCAACTGAAATGAATGTGAGTAAACTAATGGTTGTCAGAAGAGAAGAGGTGAAAGCATCTCTAATGACTTATAAGTTGGTGTAGAAAGAGATGCCCATTTGAAGCAAGAGCTGCTGTGAGCAAAGAAAGAAAACGGTGTTTAGTTGTTGAGAACATCTTCAACGCAGTGTTAATAATTAATCACAGATGAAAACAGCAGCTTGGCTTTATCAATAGAGAACCTGCAGTTCCTGAGGATCATACAATTGTCTACCTATACCTGAACCTTCCACTGCACATGGGAGGTAAATGGAGCATATGTAGCAGGTCCAAATGACCAAACATTGATTTGCAACCTGCATAGGACCTGTGTCCTGTCCCTACTGATCCTGATACTGTGATCAATGAGCTTCTTTTCTGAGGACGATACACCCCACATTCATCTTCTGTGCAGGCGTCTCACTGAAGCCTTTCCACTATAACCACTTTTAATCACATCCCCAGGGCCTCCCCAGTGTTTTCTTGTTGAAAATGAAACTGAGGTATTAATTCTCAGGACTGTGAAAGATCACCATGTGCTGCAGTTACTGTAGGCATCCCTGCGTCTGTGTTACATTCTTATAATGTTGCTGTGCCGCTCCATAAGTACATTTCATGAACAAATGTGCTCAGTGTTACATAATCCTGCCTCGAGGATGAAATGGTATCAGAGACAACAGTGCATCAGAGGCAGTTCCAATGTGAATCCACCTTCTGGTAAAAGCTTTTGTTCTGCTGCCTTTTGCTACGAGCTTTCCAGCATAAATCCATTCTCAGTAGTTAACTGGGGAGCAGGAGCACTGAGCTTTTGGCCTGCTGAACCTGTCAGTGCAATACAAGCAAGCAGCGTCTCCCAGTGGTGTGTTACCAAACAGTGTGGAATAACTGATGGAAAAAAAAAGGTAAACTTGGTCAAGTGGGAAGGCCTATCAGTGGTGCTTTTTTGGCCAATCAGCAGCTTTGGGGTTTTTCATTGGCTAAAAGGGAGCTGTCAATCAAATCCTCCAGGGGCTGTTTTTCTTCGATCTCCTCAGTGTGGTTTAGGAGGTTGTGGAGAAAAGATCCTCTCCGTGAAAACCATGTTCTAGTGGGAGTATTGAGAAAATACTCCCACTTACCAGTAAAAAATATTGGCTTGAGTAAAAATATTGGCAGCAACTTGTAATAAGTATTAGAAGCAAAGGTTTTCAGTAATTTTATGCAGAATTGCAACATTCTGCATAAAATTACTTTCATCATGTCTGTATATTTTTGGCATTTTTGCAAGTTGCATTTTAATGTTGTCGTAGTGGAGATGACTTTAACGACTTTTATACAGTTGGATAGATCCTATAGCCATATATCGTATTTTATGATGATCATGTGTTTCATATGTGAAATCCTTAGCTGGTAAATTGTAACTATAGACACAAAATAAATCTAGTCAAGTAAAAAAATAACAGAGTAATATGTAGTTGAATAACAGTATAAAATAGCATAAAATGGAAATTCTCAAGTAAAGTACAAGTACCTTAAAATCATACTTTAAATATAATATAATATAATATAATATATCATATGATATAATATAATATATAACATAATATATAATATATAATATAATAATATAGATGGCGAAGCTCATTCACCTAATGCGATCATAAGGCGATCATATCGATGATATTTTTAAATTTAGATTTCTGATTATTTTTAATTTTAGTTTTAGTTTGTTTGTTTACTTTTTTGGATGTACATGAATCTGTTTACACTCTGATGAGCTTTATGTTTTTTGTTTTTTTCTAGTAGCAGCTTCCAAATGAATATCTGCCTCCATGTTTGCTTCCACTGACGACAATCCAAAAGATCAAAGCATCAAAAATCTAGAGCAGTCTTTAATGTCAGTGAGATATGACAAGTGCACGCAGTCCCCTGCCATACCCAGCTGACGCCCATGGGTGGCACGGCTGTTCCAGACCACTGGAACGAGGACGGACGAGCGGATTCTTCTCCGATTGGTCGGCGGCGTGCGCGTCCCCGTCGTCTCCTCCCGGTTTTCCTGGCATGACCTTTTCCCTTGGCAACCACTTCCTCCGAGCATCCACGGCCATCTTTAATTTGAAATCATTCATGAAAAAGTTGTTTGGCTCATGTAAACACGCCGAACGACACATTTGCGCACAAAGCGGCATCGACGGCGCCGTGTGCATGTAGTTTCCAGCGACAGGCTCCACACAGAGCAGAGCAGAGCAGAGCAGAGCAGAGCAGAGCAGAGCAGCAGGCTGTCCGCCGAGATTAAGTAAACACCGAAAGCGTACGTGCATATTGTTCATCACAGCGTCTTGTGCATCACACAGGCGCGTTTCCACTCATGTTTACAAGCTGCTGTCTGCTCAATGTACTTTTAACTAAACAGTCTGAGTAAACAGCCCAAGTGTGTGGATACTAACGTGTTGCGTTTTACTGAAGGAGTAGTCTGTTGTGTGCGTGCTCTGGAAACAAACAGCAGGTGGAGCGCTATAATAAGCGTATGGATCATTGTCTGAAGGGCACAGCAGAGTACTCACCACTGCCATGTTCTGCAAATATGCCGGCAACAGGGACATGAAAGTGATTATTTCAGACGCCAGTGTGGACTTTTAACAAAAAATAGACACTTTCTGTTGTGCTTTTAATTTGCCTGTGAATGTCCTGACGGTAACACGAGCCGGTTGTCATTCATTTCCTGCTTTCTGTTTCATGGCAGGATGAGAAAGAAGCAGACTGCCAAACAGCGGAAGACCGAGGAGACCACAGTTGTCCAGGAGTTTGTGGTTGAAAAAATAATCCGCCGCAGGATCTCTAATGGAAGAGTGGAGTACTTTCTGAAGTGGAAAGGCTTCACCGAGTGAGTGGTGTTGCAGAATCATATATATATATACATATAAATGCGTGCTTACAGTGCATATAATTTATTGTTCCTGCACGATGAATAAAGTGTACTCTCTCCTCTTTCTGACATGTTTACAGTGCAGAAAACACATGGGAACCCGAGGACAATCTTGACTGTCCTGAACTCATTGAAGAGTTCCTGAGAAACACCCATCTTCTATCAGAAGAGAATGAGGAAGAGCAAACTGAACAAGAGTTTGTTCCCAAAGAAGAAATGACAGAGCAAGAGACGGAAATTGTGAGTATGTGAGAAATGCAGTGCTGGAGTGTCTGTAAATGTAGTTGTTTCCATGTTATTTACAGAACGTCTGCACCTGAATCTGCAAAAAGGAAAAAAAACAACAGCAACATATTATTAGATCACACTTCATGTAGTGTATTGCATTAGGTTGATAGTTAGACTCAGAAAATTCAGGAAACTTTTTCTCTTACAGTAAAAGCTGAATTAGAGTAAAAGCATTTGACCATGTTGGCAGAATGTATTCCTACTTTTTTGACATTTTTAATGGTGAATATGAAACCAAAGGGCATGTGAATGTAGTTAGTTTTGCTATACCCCTGAAAGTGAAAGCAGTTAAGTTTCCCCTTTTCACAGTGGTGATGATGTACAGTTAAAGAAAATGCCACACATAGACTGTCTTGTCTTCTAACTGCTGTCTGCTGTACCTTTGTCCTTGTCATTTGCTCTGCGGTCCTCTATGCAGTCTCAGCGGCAGACTCACACTTTGCAGAGCGACAGCAACGTCCTCGAGCCAAATGACAAGCAGTCAGATGCACCCACTAACCTCAGCACTTACCTCGAGCCTGAATGCATCATCGGCTCCACAGACAGACAGGGAGAGCTCATGTTCCTCGTCAAATGGTAACTCCACTGCTTCCCTTTTTCTGTCCTTGAATGAATGCCAGTGGTTGGGTAAATGTTTGCCTGACGGTAAAAGCCACACTTGTTTTACAATCCACATGTTCAAACTATAGCAGAGATGATGAAGCATCAGATTTATGAGGGTGTTACGTGTTGTTGTTGTTGGTATAAAATTGAATATATCATTTACTGAGGAGGCTAAGTTAAGACAACATTGGTGTTGACAACCTGACAAAACATTTCCTGGATTAGTAACAGGTTATGGAGTAAATGTGCTAAAGGATATTATCACACTAAAACACATTCAAAAACAGGTCTGTGTCATAACATTATCTTTCGTGGAAGTCTGAAAAAAAAAAAAAAAAAAAAAAAACTTGCGACACAACTTGGGCAATCTCGACCTGGATTTGGAAACTACAAAATTGAACAGACATTGCATCTGCATTACAAAGATGCGGGCATTTAGCATGCATGGAGGGTCTAAGGCCGTGTTCAGACAGACAACAGCACTGTTGAAACAGCTTCTCATTCATTTGAATGGGCACAGACGTCCTCTATAAAGAAAAACTCAGGGTCATTCGGCAAAAAAAAAAACAGGCTCAGCTTTTGCCATAACGCAATGCAGTGTTATCTGGCAAGGTGCTGCATCGGCCAATCGAATACGTGCATGCAAACATTTCTTATCAATGTCTGTAATGTGCGTAGCAGTATTTCTGCTGTTCACCTGGTGCTCATTGTAAAGAAAGATACGATTGCATTTTAATAACTTTTCTGCATCGTAAACTCCTCCCATTATACTATAAACCAGTGTTTTGCTGTCTGACAAGCCTTCTAACCTGTGGATCTGTTACTCAACTGGTACCTAAAGCAACATGCCCCCACCAACACATGGCTGTTCTTAGTCTGAATGCCCACTATTAAAAAGATGCATTATGGGAAGTCTAAGATCTAGTGCTTGGGAGCTTGATCCATACAAGGGGCTAAAAGCCAATAGAAACTGTCCTCAGCTGCTATTGTGAATCCCCGGACTTGATGGAAATGGAGTACTAAATAGCTGAATTACCCCTTTACTTCAAAATAACTGTGATGATTAAACTGGCAGGAGTGTGGGTTGCCGCCGAAGCATCCTACATACATTAAAAGTTGCGGCAGCCTTTTAATGTTTTCCTTCTGCTCTTTGTTTCCCCACAGGAAGAACTCTGATGACGTGGCCCTACTGCCTGCCCGTGAAGCGAGCGCCAGGTGTCCCCAGGTGGTCATCGACTTCTACGAGCAGAAGCTGACCTGGCACTGTGGAGACGAGGAGCAGTGAAGTGTGTGTGTGTGTGTGTGTGTGTGTGTGTGTGTGTGTATGTATGTATGTATGTACGGAGAAAAACTGGTAAACAGCTGCGCTCTCACCTGAAGCTTAGTTTAACCTCCATCGAGTTTCCTCCTTCAGCTGACATTAGAGGCACACTGTGAAATTACATCCCGCTGCAGGTGGAGCTTCAGACTCTGGCAGGTGCAAGAACCTCAGTGGAGACGGATTTTAAGGGCTCTCAGTCCCGTGGTGCTCAATAAAGGTCACTGTGCCTTTGCGGAGACTGCGATGGAAATTAAAACTAACCTTTATGTGGCGCAGCTGATTTGAGGTCAGACTAACCTGTAGCAGCTTTGGTTTTGTGTCATGTAGCTGACACAATCACTGTGGACATGTTTTGTTTCGAAAAATGTGTTGGTATATAGTAGTTGGTTATATATAGTCCTGTTTAGCCACAAGGATCTTCCACTGGGGGAGGTCTTTGGTTGTTTAGTGTGTGCTTTATATCTTGTATAGCGACACTGTGTAGGACAGACTGCTGTCCAATCTGTACCTCCAGTCCATCTAGTTTTCAGTTAGAGCTGAAGATTGTAAACATATTGTTTGAACATTTGTTGTTTGAATCTGTGTTGTGTGGGTTGTTTCTCTGTGTGACCCTTGCAGTTGATGTAAAGTATTTTAAAATATTGCCCACCATAAATTTCCCCAATCAGCTGCTATTTACCAAATATTTTCATCTGTATTGAATTATAACAATTTTTTAAAATAATTATTTGTTGCTTTTAAACAAAGTGAAGTCCTGGCAGAATTACTCAATAGATCATAATGTATTAAGTAAATCTATAAGATTTACACACATTGGAAAAATAATGTTTGTGCATCTAACAATGGCTAAATGTAGCACTTTAAATATGAGACTGTCCATTATGGAGGGCATTGTCTTCCAATAATTATACAGGCTTATGTACATGATATCTGTATCCTGATGGCACTGTCCTGACTCAACATATCTCCCATGACCGTTATGGGACACTCAGCTGAACCGTCAACCTCCTTAAACACACCTGCTACTGAACTACTGTAACTGTTGACCATGGATCTGTGAAGTCTCTGTGAATAAAGGAAACCTTTTGTGATACTTGACTATTGATTCCTTTATTTTTATTTTTTTCACATGTTAAATCATGAGGTGGGAACATCACTGAAAGAAATGATCAGTTCCAGGTTGGTATTTGCTGATTTCAAAGTGGGGAGGAGCTAATCTCAGTCTTGTGACTTTATTTTGAAACCTTTGCTCCTGGACAACAAAACTGGAAATAAAAAGCACTGGCTCAATGCTAAGTGCAGCACTACCTGGCTGACTTTACGCTATTGAGATTCAAACTTAAGGAAATTTACATTATGAGAAAAGAAATTGACAACTCTGTGAGTCAGGTAGGTTCTGCAGTTATGCTGTATATCTGATATTTAAAAAAAACACCACATGTTGCACTCAGAAGCTTTAAATTCTGATAACTGCTTAAATAACAATCAACTTCTGTTTTAATCCTGAGCAATGCAGGATATTTGGTGGGATTTTCCTATTCTAGTTCATTTTGTGTTGGTCATAGAACTTCCTCTATCTACCAATAAAAACTTCCCCTTTGTCATAATAGTGCATTCAGTTCAGTGTTTCAGTCTTTCCTGCCTTCCTCCATGCAGCAGGTCATCAGTGTCTGGGTGCGGGACCCGCGGATACAAAAGAATGACTTTTGGCATGCCTACATAGACTATGAGATTTGTTTACATGTAAGTAAAATGATAAACAGAAGTTGTCTTAATCTCTACAGTCAAATAGTGGATCTGACTGTAATATGAGTGTCACACTTGTGTACTGTTTCAGACTGACAGCGTGTGCTTCAACAAGAAGATCTCAAGTGTGAGAAGGAGGTACAGTGAGTTCGTATGGCTCAGACAAAAACTACAAGCAAATTCAATGCTGATGTAAGTATTCTAAAAATTACTCTGAGAGAAAATAATAGAACACATCTGCTTTAAACTCTCACGGTAAAGTTAATCTGCTCAACGGTTCCTGTCATTTTAATAGTATTTGTGTCTTTTGCAGGGTACAGCTACCAGAGCTGCCCCCCAAAAATCCCTTCTTCAGCCTGAACAATGCGCAACAGATCACTGAGCGGATGAAAGGGCTCCAGAAGTTTTTGGAACAGTAAGAGTGACCTCACGGATCAATACACTTGTGAACTTTGATATACTACAAGAGAAACATAACAAAACTGGTGAATCAGTTTCCATAAACACCAGGTCACGTGACTGCTGTATTCACATCAGGAACCAATATAGTTTACTGCTTACACTAACTTTAATTTGTTTATTGTGCCAATTCTCCAGGATCCTCCAGAGCCCTCTGCTGCTGTCCGACAGCTGCTTGCACCTTTTCTTGCAATCAGAACTCAGCGTGTCCAAGATAGAGGCCTGCGCTGCTGGAAGGACTCACTACTCTGTGGTCCAGGCGGTCCAGCGCTGCGGCCTGAGAAGATTTAACTCTGAGGAAGATCTGCAGAAGGACCTCAGCATGTGCTGCACCTGTGACTTTGATACACACAGGTACTGTAATGTCACGCTTTGAAGTCTCCCTTCACTCCTTCTGCCTCATTGCCTAAACTTTAACACTGAATTTACTTCCCATACCCTATTTTCTCTTTGCTGTTCCAGCTCAGAACCTCAGATTAAAGATTTGGCAATAAACAAAGCAGAGAGTACAGCTTCGCTTGATCTCATAGGAACCAGCCAGGAGGAAACCCTCAGCTGCTCATCTGGTTCTACATGAGAACATCGTCATATTTTTTGTCTATGCACTTACATCCTGAACAACCTTTTGTACAGGATGTAAGGTGTGAAGAGGAAAGTTGCCTGTTACCCCCCAATACTGCACATTTGCTCCTAATTATTATCATTATCATTTAGCCATTTCAGTTTGAAACATGTACACTAAATTATTAGAAAAATATACCAGTCCATAAAGTGTTGTTTACCAGTATGTTCTGTCTGCACAGCTATAAAGTGGTAGCAACAATTTGCCTGAAGATGGCAGTGTTGTTACATCCATCAGTTTGTATCTGCTGTAACTGTCTATATTTACTTGATAAACACACTCAACCAAGCATTGTGAATTTTGGTCATTTATAACGTGAAGTTGGACAGATATGTGCAGATAACAATGTGATATCTTAAGCAGTGACAGCGTAATGTCTCTCTGTGGCTGAACGTCCCCTCTTAATAAAGTGTGAGGTGTGGCGAGCTTGTCATCCGGTGGCCACTGCAGTGCTTAGCAGTATGACATGTGTAATAGGGTCTCTGCAGAGTTTTCAGACAGCCCCCTTGTCAGGTGTGTGGTTGGAAGGGAGTCCTTTGGGATGCCAATGCACTCGCTCCTGCCTGAGAGGGCTACCAGGTAGACGGGCTACATTGCTCCCTGTTGAGCAAAATGCCAGCTGCACTGACAAGCCACCTTTTCTATCTGTCACTTTGGCTTTTGTACGAGCCTTTTCACCACAGTCGCATATCTCTCTGAGGGTGTGCATGTGTGTGTGTGTGTGTGTGTGTGTGTGTGTGTGTTTGCTTTGTGAACACACACACGTGCTCCCTCAGTGAGCAGCGAGAGGTAATGACCACAAAACAGAGCGATGGCAAAGTCACATATCTGCACAGCTAATTAGATTAGCTTTGTCTCTCTGCAGCCGTCGTGATATTCATTATAAATTCAGAACAGGAACAGACAAAAGGCTTCTGTTATTTGGA